>NC_041385.1:799013386-799044611 GCF_002162155.2 Triticum dicoccoides
GGGCCACACCCCGGAGAAGCGTGTCGCCTCTTCGGACATGCCATAACACCACCCCGCATGTATGAGGGCCCGGTGCGACGCTCTGGTGGCATTGCTACCCACCCAGGGCCCCCGTCCCGTCTAACCCTGGAGCGGTTGACCACGAGATCTAGCCCTTTGACTTCCCACAGACGGGCTTTGACCAGTTGACCTCTCCACCCGGTTGTGTCAGGTCAGCCCAGAGGGACACCTGGGAGCAACATCCGGGCCAAACCCACAGCTACATCCCCTCCGTGTAGACCCGACGCGTCCGTTTCCCCTCTCCAGGTGCCGGCGGTGGCGCCGTCCGTGACATAATTTCATGTATTTTTATAGTTTCTTAGCAACGCACGGGTATTGTGCTATCTATGAAAGGTTGAGAGTTTGACTTGGTGTTTTCGCACCACAACTTTTATTTTTAGGAAGCTTGAATAAGTAAAAATATAATCTATTTTACAGAACGGGGAATAGAACCTGTGATGCGACCATGCTAGGTCAATCTCTTTAGAAAGTGGCGTTTTGGCACATGGGAGAACGCGCTCCTGTTTTTTAAAATATGTTTTAAACATATTTAAAAATGTCAAAAAAATCCAAACAAAAATTTATCGCGTACGTTTCGATATTGTACATGCTCTCAAAGTTGTTTCACGAAAAAACGGCAACTTATATGCTGTCGTGTGAAAAAGATAAAAATAGTGTTAAAAATGCTTTTCGTAAGACACCCTTTTGTCTTTGTACACGAGTCACAGAAAATATCATTTTTTTTTCAAAACTTTACGTGCACACATATAATATGGAGTTGTATGCACCAAATTTTAGTTTGAAATTTTTTCACACTTTAAAATATCTTTTTCACGTGCAGGTGCACGTGTTCCCGGGAGCACCAACGGATTTCGGAAGCTCTCTACCGTTAAAGCAAGTGCCTGGTTCGCACAATGTATGATTATACGACTCCCATATGGCCTATCTGACATTCCGGTATTTGGTAAGTTACGTGAAACTCGGCCCAAAAGAAAAAAAAATCATACTCTAACATTCAGAGATGACCAGCCAGCAGCGGCGTGCGGAGAGCCAAGGAAAAGAGGAACTTTCTACTTGCAGCGGCAACATGCGGCCAGCGCCTGTAGGAGGAGATACTTATTTTCATTTTGTGTGAACGGTGCATGTGCTTTATTTCACTAGCAATAGGTCATGTCCATGTCAAAAAAAAGCAATATGCCATGTCCATGTCAAAAAAAAGAAGAAGCAATAGGCCATGTCATCAATCTGTGGATGGGTGTCTCGACCAATAAATTTCAAGTACATGAATTATGTGTTTCTTTGCCAACCAATAGGTTTCAAGTACATGGATTGCGTGTTTCTTTGCCAACCAAAAAGGCTTTAAGTATATAGATAATGCATTTCTTTATAAATTGAGTGTGTTTCATGCACTATGTGTAAAAAGATATATAAGAACAGGAATTAGCATGACGCTTAAAATGATGAACGGAATAAGAAGAACAAAGATTGTCCTAAAAAAATTAAGGAAAAAGAACAATTTCACTATGGACTCCACTACGATAAAATTGCGGTTATGCAATAAGGGGATCTTAGATGCAATTAAGGAAACGACATCTTAGATGTCGTCATCGTCCAATCCATCGAAGGATTTAAGGCTTTCGCCCGGAGCACAAGAGGAACATGCAACGCAACTTCACAATGACGCCTTCAAGAAGGGCAGCGGCACCCGAGGGCGCCCATCATCGCTGCCGACAAGGTCAACAGTTGGCTTTCGCACGAAGCATCGCATCCCGGACCTCACGGCCGCATGCAAGCCGACGAGTCCGGCAAGTCCATGAGCGCGAGACCTCACCTTCCCCAACCAGACAACAGAAGTGTCCTCGCCGGGTCCAAAAGGAGGCCCCCCACAGACACCGACGCTGACGGAGGGAGGATCAGTCCAGGCCGCAACACCAGCACCACCACAATCTTCCACCCGCACCATCCCTTGAGATCTAGTTCGCTGACAAAAGAGGGAAGAAACAGGAGCCTGATCGGTGTCCCCCTCTGCTACCAACCGGAGCAGAGACCACCTCCGCCGCAGACCATTCCGCTCACCATCTCCCTGCCGTCTTGCGACCTCCACCACCAGCCCACTATAGGCCCTCAAGCCACTGCACAAGCAGCCGACGGCCGAGGCCACACTCCGGGACGCCAGATCTGGGCGTGGTAACACCAGCCGCCGGAGGCACGACCGCCTGTGAGAGGAGTGGCGGATCCACCATTGGGGCGAGCAGGGGCGGTCGGCCCGGGTCTCCGGCGGCGGATCAGGCACCCTCCCTACCTATCCTTTCACCGGCAGGCAGCGGCGATGGGCAGAGCAGCCAGTTCAGTCCGGCTGCGGCGCTGTATCTGTAATTCTGCGTCGTAGAAGGAAGACTGGACGAAGGGGTACGCTCGGGAGAGAAATGGGCTGGACTGGGCCATGTTTACACTCAAGGAAAGCCCAATTAGACTAGAATCGCTCGGGCAGGAGTGTGCGCACGGCTGAAAATCAAATCCTCTCGCTCCTGTTCGTCTTTCTCCAAATCCCTAGCTCCCCGCGTGCGCACGCCGTTGCTGCGCCGCCGCCCGCCGCCCGCCGCCCGCCGCTCCAAGTTGGCGTGCCACCGTCCGCCTCTGCGCCACCGCCCACTGCTCCGTGCGGCGTGCCGCTGCCCGCCGCTCCGCCTAGAGGGACAGGGTGGTCGCGGGCTCGCGGCTGACGGCGGCACCTGCGCGGGGACCGGCCGGCATTCCCTGAGGTGCGTCCTGTGGCGGGGTGGTCCAGGATCTCGTCCATGAAGCACAGGAGCATCGTTACTGCGCTACTGCTGTCGTCCATCACCAAGAAGCAGAAGCAGGGCGGTACGTCTCCCTTCACTCGCTCGCTTATACTCCCTCTTAGTATCTTGTTCATACGTACATCAGCACATGGCTATTGCTAGTTTCCATGGTCCCGTTCCGTGGGATTGGTGATGGAATTGTTCATTTGTCCCCATTCTCATTGCTGGAATTTGGTCCTAGTTAGAGCCTCTGCTGAATTATCTCCTGGTTCTAGTGCATATTAGAGCAGTTATGTTGTTTTTGTTTTTCAATGCAACTTGCCCGGCCCTTCATCTTATCAAAAGCTACAGCTGCTATCACACTTGCGCTAAGATTTACATTCATAATTTTTTGGTTCATATGCTGTAGGTGTCGCTTGGTATTGTGAGGTCGTATTTGTGGCATCAGGTGAGCATTTCAAGCGGCAAGAGCCTATGTTAGTAGTTTTTAAGACATTTTATGCTTTTTCTTGTTTTTAGTAGATGAATTTCATGAGTCTTGGTTGAGTAGTTTTGCATTTGTACATTCAGATTTTTAGGCCTTAAATGTTCGCCCCGGCTAAGTTCAATTCCTGGGTCCGCCACTGCATCCCGGACCTCACGGCCGCATGCAAGCCGACGAGTCCGGCAAGTCCATGAGCACGAGACCTCACCTTCCTCAACCAGACAACAGAAGTGTCCTCGCCGGGTCCAAAAGGAGGCCCCCCACAGACACCGACGCTGACGGAGGGAGGATCAGTCCAGGCCGCAACACCAGCACCACCACGATCTTCCACCCGCACCATCCCTTGAGATCTAGTTCGCTGACAAAAGAGGGAAGAAACAGGAGCCTGATCGGTGTCCCCCTCTGCTACCAGCCGGAGCAGAGACCACCTCCGCCGCAGACCATTCCGCTCACCATCTCCCTGCCGTCTTGTGACCTCCACCACCAGCCCGCTATAGGCCCTCAAGCCACTGCACAAATAGCCGACGGCCGAGGCCACACTCCGGGACGCCAGATCTGGGCGTGGTAACACCAGCCGCCGGAGGCACGACCGCCTGTGAGAGGGCGCATCCCCTCCGGGCAAGACACGCGCATCCAGCCCGAGTCTGCCGCCCTCCACCCCCCTCGCCAGCGACCCGCGCCGCCGCACAGCACCACACCGCTGCCACAACGGCACACACGCGCCCGAGGCACCGCATCCTACCACCTCGCGCCAGCCAGAGAGTTGCCCCGCCGCCACCTTCCCTGGATCAAGGCGAGCTTTGCCGTCCGAAGCCTCTGGAGGCGGCGAGACGAGGAGGGGGCTGGGAGGAAGGAGGCGGCGCTAGGTTTTTCGCCCCCCGAATCGCCAGGGAGGGCGACGCGGGGGTGGGGGGGGGGCAGCGAATCCATTAGAATCGTCTCTAGCAATAGGTCATGTCTATGTCAAAAAAAGCAATATGCCATGTCCATGTCAAAAAAAAAAGAAGCAATAGGCCATGTCATCAATCCGTGGATGGGTGTCTCGACCAATAAATTTCAAGTACATGGATTATGTGTTTCTTTGCCAACCAATAGGTAGTACATGGGTTGTGTGTTTCTTTGCAAACCAAATAGGCTTTAAGTACATAGATGATGCATTTCTTTATAAATTGAGTGTGTTTCATGCACTATGTGTAAAAAAATAATATAAGAACAAGAATTAGCATGACGCTTAAAATGATGAACGGAATAAGAAGAACAAAGATTGTCCTAAACAAATTAAGGAAAAAGAACAATTTCACTGTGGATTCTACTACGATGAAATTGCAGTTATGCAATATAAGGGGATCTCCAACGCTCAGTGCTTGGATGGGTGCTAGCAGGAAATAAAATAAATAAAATCTCTAGAGCGCCCGCATTAGAGTACGGACCCGCGTAGACCCCCATCTTCCAAGAAGGAACAACTCTCCCTGACTAGTGGGCCCAGCAGGTCGGTGTCATCTGATCTGATTATGTACCGCCTCGGTTCGCTTTGCTCCTCCCCAGTCACCAGCCACCAGTCCCCACTCCCCCACTCGCCTTCCACCACACCCGCGAAAACCCTACCTCCGGAAGCATCGCCGGTCGAGATGAAGGGCGGCGACATCACGGCACCCAAGGGGGCGCCGTACCCCGGGACGGCGGAGAGCCCCGAGCTGCGCTCGGCACTCATCCGGAAGATCTACGTCGTCCTCTGCCTGCAGTTTCTCCTCACCGCCGTCGTCGCGGCCGTCGTCGTCAAGGTCCCCGCCATCCCTCACTTCTTCCTCTCCACCCACGCCGGCCACGGGCTCTACATGTTCATCCTCTTCTTCCCCTTCATCGGTGAGACCTCCATCTTTTCTTTCTGCTACGAATTTGTGCTCCAGTTGCAGGGAGGGTTTTATCTTTTTGGTAAAGTAAACAGAGCATGTATCTACAAGGGGCTATACAAAATTAAATTGCAAAATACAACAAGTGACTTTTAAAATGTCAGAAAACAAATACTCCTATGTTGCACAATTATCGGAAGTCTCGCGCATGATTTGGGGGATCTGAATTTGAATTTCGTTCTGCTATGTGAAGTGTGAACTATCAACTATCTACTGGATCTCTTCCTTTAATTTGCGCCTGAAAGCATAAAGACTGCTAGTTGTATGGGATATTCCAAATGTTGTTCAAATGGCCCATGAAACAAGCAGTGTGTAATTCCGACGAATTTATGCGCAATACTGCTAGTTGTATGCCTGCGATTTCATTATGTCTTTCCCGCAAAAGAAAATATTTAATTATGTCTGCTTTTGAGGGCCTTGGTGAGAGGACATGACTAGCTTTCCCTTTGCGTGCTCTTCTCTGAATTACCTTCTGCAAAGCGCAAAGCTATGGATGTACTCTTAACTGGAACCCCTGATTTTTGCAGTGAATTGCAGCATCTACTCTTAATTTTGCTTTACTAGAATGGGACCTGGTTGCTTTGTGATTTGCAGTGCTATACCCGTTGCTAAAATGCTTGTTACCTTTTTGTATGCAGTGATGTGCCTGATGGACTTGTACCGCGAGAAGCACCCAGTCAACCTGCTGCTGCTCGGCCTCTTCACAGTGGCCATCAGCTTCTCTGTGGGCATGATTGTCTTCCCACCATGTATTCGGTTCTTGCCCTCAGATCCTAGCTTGTTCTTGAGTCTTCTAATGCCCCTCTCGTTGTATCAATTCATGACATGTGCATTAGCTTGTTAGTCACTATGTACCGCAATTGGATGGTTGCTGCCAATTTGCCATTGCCATGCAAATGTTAGGTATGGTAGACACTTCGAGGCAGCTCATGTGACTGTAGTTGATGCATTTTCCCAGTCTGTGTTGAGGGTCAAGTTGTCGCATTTGTAGTATTGCCAGCTAGTAGGATTACATTTTGAGAAGGCCTTCCTTTGCTATTTTGAAATCAGAAATTAGCAAACAATGACCTTCGCTTTCCACAGAACATTCGTTGGATCTTGCATGTTTATTTACTGTTTCTTCCTGCCACTGTGTGCTGTATAATATTAGTATCATTTTGATCTGAAGGACCATTTGATCCAACAATATATCAGCCAACCTGCTCAAGTTGACATGGTTTTGGCAAGGATGTGGTTTAGGTTGCACGACTAGCCTAAACTTTTTTCGAAATAAAAGGGATTTTTATCATCGTCCTAGTGTGGTTACAAGACAATAGATATTTCATAGGTTATTTTACAAAGGTACTCCATGCATGTCATTTAAATCTCATTGGAATAAAGTGATTAAATTATATAATCTTTCGATTAGACAATCATGTTGTCAGGCATTTGGGGGTTGTACCAGTTCTAAGGTTCGTATAGATTGTACCACATGTCCACATCGCATGAGTTTGCTGATTGTTTGCTTCTTCAATGAATTCTGATTTTAATTAGCATGCACGTGCGTTATTGTTTGGTCAGATTTACATTAAAGTTTGTTTGTTCAAGAGATGTATGAGATGATAAGAAAGCAATTAGTTAATTTAGTGTCTAATTTAGTGTTTTGTTCTTTGTCGTTGTGATGGTTTTTCTTTGCTAAAGAAACCACTAAAATAGTCTGCCATGTACGTGCACAGGCATGGTCATTCTGGAGGGCGCGATTCTTACAACGGTGGCTTTCTTGAGCCTCACTGCTTACACCTTCTGGGCTGCAAGCAGGGGCCATGACTTCAGCTTCCTTGGTCATTTCCTATTTACTTCTCTCATCGTGCTGCTCGTCTTTGGTTTCATTCAGGTCAGTTAGGTGTGTCGCCTGTTTCTCTATCAGTCTTCTCTGTTCTACAATGCAATACTGATCATGGCTTCTGTAAATATGCAGATCCTCTTCCAGCTGGATAAGCTCTCTCTCATGATCTTTGGCGTGCTGGCGGCACTCATCTTCAGTGGCTTCATTGTTTATGACACAGACAACATCATCAAGCGTTGCGCCGGCGGCATTCATCTTCTGTGGCTTGAGACACGGACGACATCATCAAGCGTTACGCATGACGACTGACGAGTATGTCTGGGCCCTGCTGACCTGTTTAGCGCGGGTGACAGCTAAAGCGCATCGCCCTGGCTGCCCTTGTTCACGAGAGCTTGACTTGAAGAATTGTATAGGCTGGTCTGTTTCACTGCCACGGTCAAGATGTTGCGCTTAGTTTGGTTGCGTTGATATCCCTAGCTAAGAGAGGAAACATGAGAAAATTAACCTAAACTGTGCATCGGTTCTATTGGTGGTGCTACTGCGTGACTGAGCTAATCATTTCTTATACTACTCCCTCCGTTTTTATTTACTCTGTATATTAGAATTGACTGAAGTCAAACTTCGTAAAGTTTGACCAAGTTTATAGAAAACTATATAGACATTTATCATAATAAATCTATACGATGTGAAAGTACATTCAATAATAAATCTAATGTTGTTAATTTGTTGTTGTATATCTTAATATTTTTGTTTATAAACTTGGTCAAAGTTTGTAAAGCTTGACTTTGACTAAAGCTAATGTGCGAACTAAATATAAACGGAGGGAGTACTAGAAATCTATAACTTTTTCTTCTGGTTTGTTCACCAAAGGTGTGTCGTAGTCAACGGGAATGTCTTCTCCCAATGAACGTGCATCCCCAGAAATCCTAACATAAATCAAAGAATAAATGCGAGTATGAGGACTTGAACCTTGGTGGATTAGGGATAGCAGTGTCCTAACCATTCAACCATAGGTCGGTTTGCATTTCCGTGGCCTAGTAAGGAGAGGGTCTTGATCAATGAAAAAATAGGGTGCTATGAGAATAACGAGGCCCTTAAAAAATGCTATTAGTGTGTTATAGCGTGCTATTTGCGAGATACTATACACGAATTTATTTAGCGAGTCATTCCTCAAAATGATATAGTGTGCTATTAGTGCGCTATTTTCTTCATTGGTCTTGACGTTGCTAGGTTAGATGGCCGCTTCCAACCTAGCCGTCGCCGCCACAACTACGACCATAGCTTCGGTCCCCCTCTTTTTCTCCCTCCAGCGGCCTCGTCAGCGGAATGGCGAGCAGGGACCCGTCCGTCCATCTCTGTTTTTGTTATAGGTTTTTACTTCTTCGGCGACATCAACGAGGTGGTGGCGATGATGGCATGTTGGAATAAGGTCTCTCCAGGCTTTCCCTATCTCGACGACGTAGGATCTGGCACCCGCCGACATCATCGTTGGTCGCCAGTGACCTTAGGGCCATGGCGGCGCGGTGGATCCCGACCCTTTGCCGGCGGGAGGGCTTTGTTTTGATGTTTCTTTGAGTTTTTTTGGAGTTCTTGTCTTGCTCGGGAAGACGAGATAGGCGCCTTCTTTAAGATGGAATAAGGTTCTCCGCGCCTTCTTTAAGATGGAATAAGGTTCTCCCCACCTAGCCTTGTCACATTGGTGCGTCTAGCATCATTAGTGGGCGTGCGGAGGTGTGTCTCCGGCGGATTTCTCCTTGGTGGATTTGCTCAGATCTGGTCGTAGTTCGTCTATGTTCATGTGTCGTATCTTTCCGATCAACACTGCTCTTCAATGGCGGCAGTTATTGTTCTTGTGCGCTGGTCCTATGGGGTCTTAGCACGATCGACCATAAGTTTTGGCCGGCTCTAGCTGAAGTTTTGGCCGGCTCTAGCGAGGGAGAGGCAACGCCGGCGCCGCGCCTTCGGCTCGCTTCAGTGCTTTTAGTTATCACCAAGTGGTCTATGAATCTGGATGCAATTTTTAATATTTTTATAATGTTTGTTTTACTCTCATGATTTAAGAGGAATAGATCAAAAAAATTAGAAGAAAAACCAAAAGGAAAACATTCTATGGATGTGGAGACGGACAGAGAGCCTCTGTCCAATCTCTTTCCCTTCATCAGCAAATCATAGAAAAAATGATAGCCTTTGTCCTTCCTTGAACCAACTGTTAAGAATAATTAATACTAGATTAATTAAGGGATAATCCCCACTTGTCAGACACATATAATCCCACCCGTGTGTTGTGGAATTGTCACGGCAGATGCCCTAACATGAGGACTTATGTGTGGAGCCATCGTAACGTGGTTAGCTTGAAGGGGTTAAAACGGGACAAGGGACACAAAGAGTTTACCCAGTTTCGGCCCCTCGCAACGAGGTAAAGGGCTACTCCTGCTTTAGGTTGTATTGCTTGGGTTTCGATTACTAGGGAGCGAATATACACTTGACCTAGTTCTCGACTTGTTGTTGCTTGCCCTAAACCACCGCCGGGTCACCCCTTTATATACACAGGCTGATGCCCGGCGGCTTATAGAGTCCCGCCGGCTCGTACACAACGTGTCTGGCTCGGTGGCAGAACTACACTTTCCTTAACAAAAGTTAGCATATGTCGGTTTCCACTCGTGGGCCTTGATGACCCACAAGTATAGGGGATCTATCGTAGTCCTTTCGATAAGTAAGAGTGTCGAATCCAACGAGGAGCAGAAGGAAATGACAAGCAGTTTTCAGTAAGGTTTTCTCTGCAAGCACTGAAATTGTAGGTAATAGATAGTTTTGTGATAAGATAAATTGTACTGAGTAACAAGCAATGAAAGTAAATAAAGTGCAGCAAGGTGGCCCAATCCTTTTTGTAGAAAAGGACAAGCCTGGACAATTTCTTATAATGAGAAAAGAGCTCCCGAGGACACATGGGAATTATCGTCAAGCTAGTTTTCGTCACGCTCATATGATTCATGTTTGGTACTTTGATAATTTGATTTGTGGGTGGACCGGTGCTTGCGTACTGCCCTTACTTGGACAAGCATCCCACTTATGATTAACCCCTATTGCAAGCATCCGCAACTACAAAAGAAGTATTAGGGTAAACCTAACCACATCATTAGACATATGGATCCAAATCAGCCCCTTAAGAAGCAATGCATAAACTAGGGTTTAAGCTTCTGTCACTCTAGCAACCCATCATCTACTTATTACTTCCCAATGCCTTACTCTAGGCCCAAATAATGGTGAAGTGTCATGTAGTCGACGTTCACATAACACCACTAGAGGAGAGACAACATACATCTCATCAAAATATCGAACGAATACCAAATTCACATGACTACTAATAGCAAGACTTCACCCATGTCCCCAGGAACAAATGTAACTACTCACAAAGCATATTCATGTTCATAATCAGAGGAGTAATAATATGCATTAAGGATCTGAACATATGATCTTCCACCAAGTAAACCAATTAGCATCAACTACAAGGAGTAATCAACACTACTAGCAACCCACAGGTACCAATTTGTGGTTTTGATACAAGATTGGATACAAGAGATGAACTATGGTTTTGAGAGGAGATGGTGCTGGTGAATATGGTGATGGAGATTGAACCCCTCCCGATGAGAGGATCGTTGGTGATGACGATGGTGATGATTTCCCCCTCCCAAAGGGAAGATTCCTCGGCAGAACAGCTCTGCTGGAGCCCTAGATTGGTTCCGCCAAGGTTCCGCCTCATGGCGGTGGAGTTTCGTCTCGTAAGCTTGCCTCTGATTTTTTCCAGGGTAAAAGCCTTCATATAGCAGAAGATGGGCACCGGAGGGCCACCAGGGGGCCCAGGAGACAGGGGGCGCGCCCAGTAGGGATGGGCGCGCCCCCACCCTCCTGGGCTGGGTGTGGGCCCCCTCTAGTAGTTTCTTCGCTCAATAATTCTTATTAATTCCAAAAATAACTTCCGTGGAGTTTCAGGATTTTTGGAGCAGTGTAGAATAGGTTTCCAATGTTTGCTCCTTTTCCAGCCAGAATTCCAGCTGCCGGCATTCCCCCTCTTCATGGTAAACCTTGTAAAATAAGAGAGAATAGCCATAAGTATTGAGATATAATGTGTAATAACAGCCCATAATGCAATAAATATTGATATAAAAGCATGATGCAAAATGGATGTATCAAGTCCCCCAAGCTTAGACCTCGCTTGTCCTCAAGCGGAAGCCGAAACCGAAAAATATGGTCGCAAGTTTAGAGATAGAGGTGTCGATAAAAATAAAATACGGACATGAGGGCATCACGATCATTCTTATAATAGCAACATAAATAGATTTTATCATATGATTTTGTATGCTCAAGTAATGATCAATTCACAATGTCAACTATGGTTCAGAAACTTCATTGGGAACTAACAAACTATAATCTCAGTCATTGAAGCAATTGCAATTTATCATAATATCAGAAAGAGTCAAGAATAGAGCTTTTCAGCAAGTCCACACACTCAACTATCATGTAGTCCTCTACAATTGCTAACACTCACGCAGTACTTGTGGTTATGGAGTTTCAACCGGACACTGAGAAACATAGGGGCTTATTATGTTGCCTCCCAACGTATTCACCTTTGGGTGATGTCAACAATAATAGTTCATGCTAACTTACATCCAATTGGATATATATATATATCAAGATCTTTCAAACACGAGGAGCTTGCCAAAGGATGAAATGAAAAAGGGAAAGGTGAAGATCACCTTGACTCAGGCATAAAGTAAAAACATAAAATAAAAGATAGGCCCTTCGCAGACGGAAGCAGAGGTTGGCATGTGCTTTTAGGGTTGGATGCATAAAATCTTAATGCAAAAGAACGTCATTTTATATTGCCACTTGTATATGGACCTTTATTATGCAGTCTATCGCTTTTATTGCTTCCATAACAAGATCGTATAAAGCTTATTTTCTCTGCACTAATAAGTCATACATATTTAGAGAGCAATTTTTATTGCCTGCACATGACAACTTACTTGAAGGATCTTACTCAATCCATAGGTAGGTATGGTGGACTCTCATGGCAAAAACTGGGTTTAAGGATATTTGGAAGCACAAGTAGTATCTCTACTTGGTGTAAGGAATTTGGCTAGCATGAGGGGGGGGGGGGGAAGGCAAGCTCAACATGTTTGGAAGGTCAGTGACAATATACTTTAACTGAGATGTGAGAAAACATAAACCATTATGTTGTCTTCCTTGTCCAACATCATCTCTTTTAGCATGTCATACTTAATGAGTGATCCCAATCATAAAACATGTCCAAGATAATATATTTGTATGTGAAAACCTCTCTTTCCTTATTACTTCCTATTAATTGCAACGATGACCAAAACTAAGTTTGTCAACTCTCAACAACTTTTATGCCTCATACTTTCTATGTGTGAAGTCATTACTATCCATAAGATCAATATGAGCTCTTTTATTCTTTTTATTCTTTCTACTTTCTCAAGATCATGGCAAGATAGCAAAGCCCTTGACTCAACACTAATCTTTATTCTAGATAGCTCACAGACTCGATTACATAAAGAGATCGCAAAGCAAAACTCAAAACTACTTGATACCAAAACTTCAATCTACTAGATCAAGATGCTACTAAAAGGATCGAAATAAATAAAACGGTAAAGATAGGAGTGTGATGGTGATACGATACTGGGGCACCTCCCCAAGCTTTGCAGTTGCCAAGGGGAGTGCCCATACCCATGTGATTATGTCCTCGGAGGTGATGGAGGTGGTGATGATGATGGTGGGTAATCGCACGTCGAGCGTAAAAGCTCCTCCAACTTGCGGGTAATGCCCTTGAGTCCGGCGATATGATCCTTCAACAAAATATTCTCCTGTGTGAGATACTTATTCTATATGTGAGCTAACTCAATCATCTTGAAAGCTTCAATCTCAGTTGGAGTAAAGAGGTTAGGTAAAGGTTGAGGGATGTATTCTTCTTCCACCGCCAGAGCTTCATCCTCCATGGACTTCTTGATCCCTTCATCCTTGTTGATCTCCTCCGGTTCTTCTCTTTTCAGCTCTATCTTCAATAGCCAAGCATCCTTGTCTTCATTGTTGAAGGAGGGTGACGTCATGGTGCTCTAGATCAGTCAACAAAAGAGCTCGAAACGAAAACAGAGGATAATTGCGTGATACGGTGGTCAAAGCCTTTGGGAGATTATATAATGAATTTTTACCGACCAAAATACGTAACATGCAAGAAAACAGAGTCCGGGAGGCACACGAGGTGGCCACGAGACAGGGGGGCGCGCCCAGGAAGGGTGGGCGCACCCTGCACCCTCGTGGAGGCCTCGTGTCCTTCCCAGACTACTTCTTTCATTCCAAAGTTCTTAAATATTCCAAAACGGATAAAAATTGCCAGTAGAATTGTTTTGGAGTCGGTTTACTTACCGTAACACATACCTATTCCTTTTCGGAGTCCGGAACATTCTAGAAAGTGTCCGTTATGTATTCCTCCAGGGTTACGGTTTCAATAATATTAGTTTCAACGTTGATAGGATTACCTGAGATATAATGTTTAATTCTTTGACCGTTCACCAGCCTCGTACTTGTGCCTTCAAAGTTGTTGATTTTTATGGCACCGGAACGATAGACCTCCTCGATAACGTAAGGACCTTCCCATTTGAGAAGTTTTCCTGCAAAAAATCTTAAACGAGAGTTGAATAATAACACATAATCACCCACGTTAAACTCACGCTTTTGTATCCTTTTATCATGCCAGCGTTTGACTTTTTCTTTGAATAGCTTGGCATTCTCGTAGGATTGGGTTCTCCATTCATCAAGTGAGCTAATATCAAATAACCTCTTCTCACCGGCAAGTTTGAAGTCATAGTTGAGCTCTTTAATAGCCCAATATGCTTTATGTTCAAGTTCAAGAGGTAAGTGACAAGCTTTTCCATAAACCATCTTATACGGAGACATACCCATATGATTTTTGTATGCAGTTCTATAGGCCCATAATGCATCATCAAGTTTTTTGGACCAATTCTTTCTAGATCTATTCAAAGTCATTTGCAAAATTAATTTGAGCTCTCTATTGCTCAACACTACTTGACCACTAGACTGCGGGTGATAAGGAGATGCGATTCTATGATTAACATCATACTTAGCAAGCATATTACGGAAAGCACCATCAATAAAATGTGAACCACCATCGGTCATAAGATATCTAGGGACTCCAAACCTCGGAAAAATAACTTCTTTAAGCATTTTGATAAAAGTGTTATGATCAGCACTACTAGTTGGAATAGCTTCTACCCACTTAGTAACGTAATCAACAGCAACTAAAATATGTGTGTAACCATTAGAGGTAGGAAAAGGTCCCATATATCAAAGCCCCAAACATCAAACGGTTCAATAACAACAGAATAATTCATAGGCATTTCTTGATGTCTACTAATATTACTAACTCTTTGACATTCATCACAAAATAAGACAAACTTATGAGCATCTTTGAAGAGAGTAGGCCAATAAAAAACGGATTGCAATACCTTATGTGTAGTTCTATCTCCAGCGTGGTGTCCCCCATATGATTCAGAGTGACACTTGCGTAGGATCTGTTCCTGTTCATGCTCAGGTACACAACGTCTAATAACACCATCTACTCCTTCTTTATAAAGGTGTGGGTCATCCCAGAAGTAATGTCTTAAATCATAAAAGAACTTTTTCTTTTGCTGGTATGTGAAACTAGGTGGTATAAATTTAGCGACAATGTAATTAGCATAATCAGTAAACCGTGGAGCAGTACGAGAAGCATTAACGACCGCTAATTGTTCGTCAGGAAAGCTATCATCAATAGGCAGTGGGTCATCAAGAACATTCTCTAACCTAGACAAGTTGTCTGCAACGGGGTTCTCAGCTCCCTTTCTATCAATAATATGCAAATCAAATTCTTGGAGCAAGAGAACCCATCTAATGAGTCTAGGCTTAGCATCTTTCTTTTCCATAAGATATTTAATAGCAGCATGATCAATGTGAATAGTAACTTTGGAATCAACAATATAAGGTCTAAACTTATCACAAGCAAACACAACCACTAAGAACTCTTTTTCAGTAGTAGCATAATTTCTCTAGGCAGTATCAAGAGTTTTACTAGCATACTGGATAATATTCAATTTCTTATCAACTCTTTGCCCTAGAACAGCACCTACAGCATAATCACTAGCATCACACATAATTTCAAAGGGTAAATTCCAATCAGGTGGCTGAACAATAGGTGCAGTGATCAAAGCTTTCTTAAGTATTTCAAATGCTTCTACACAATCATCATCAAAGACAAAAGGAATATCTTTTTGCAATAAATTAGTCAGAGGCCTAGAGATTTTAGAAAAGTCCTTAATGAACCTCCTATAAAAACCGGCATGACAAGGGAAACTTCTTATACCTTTTATGTCCTTGGGACATGGCATCTTTTCAATAGCATCAACTTTAGCTTTATCAACTTCAATACCTCTCTCAGAAATCTTATGCCCCAAGACAATGCCTTCATTAACCATAAAGTGGCACTTTTCCCAATTCAAGACGAGACTAGTGTCTTCGCATCTCTGCAAAACTCGATCAAGGTTGCTCAAGCAATCATCAAAGAGGATCCATAAACGGAGAAATCATCCATGAATACCTCACAAATCTTTTCACAAAAGTCAGAGAATATAGCCATCATGCATCTTTGAAAGGTAGCAGGTGCATTACATAAACCAAAAGGCATACATATATAAGCAAAAGTACCGAAAGGGCAAGTAAAAGTAGTTTTTGATTGATCCTTTACTGACACAGGTATTTCAGAGAAACCAGAATAACCATATAGAAAGCAGAAATGTGTGTGTTTGGATAGTCTTTCTAGCATTTGATTGATAAAAGGTAAAGGGTAATGATCTTTCTTAGTAGCTTTATTTAATTTACGGAAATCAATTACCATCCTATAACCTGTAATAATTCTTTGTGGGTCAATTCATCTTTATCATTAGGAACGACAATAATACCTCCCTTTTTAGGAACACAATGGACAGGGCTTACCCAATCACTATCAGCAACGGAATAAATTATACCTGCCTCAAGGAGCTTTAGTATCTCCTTTCTTACCACTTCTTTCATCTTAGAATTCAATCGTCGTTGAGGATCTCTAACTGGTTTGGCATCGTCCTCCAAATTAATTTTGTGTTGGCATAATGTGGGACTAATGCCCTTGAGATCATCCAGAGTATATCCAATAGCAGCACAGTGCTTCTTGAGAGTTGTCAAGAATCTTTATTCTTCTTGCTCTGAAAGGTTAGCACTAATAATAACAGGATATATTTTCTTTTCATCAAGATAAGCATACTTAAGATTATCAGGTAATCGTTTGAGTTCAAACACGGGATCACCCTTGGGTGGAGGGGGATCCCCTAGAATTTCAACAGGTAGGTTGTGTTTCAGAATAAGTTCCTGTTGAAGGATCACTTCATCTATTTCCCTTCTTTCCTTCATAAACATATCATTTTCATGGTCTAGCAAATATTGTTCTAACGGATCAGTAGGAGGCACGGCAATAGAAGCAAGACCAATAATCTCATCCTTACTAGGTGATTCTTTATCACGGGGTTGTCTATGAAACTTAGTAAAATTGAACTCATGAGACACATCCCCTAAGCCAATCGTAATAGTATCTTTTTCACAATCAATCCTAGCATTAACAATATTCAAGAAGGGTCTGCCAAAAATAATGGGACAAAAGTCATCTTGTGGGGAACCAAGAACAAGAAAATCAGCAGGATATTTAACCTTCCCCCACAAGACTTCAACATCTCTAACAGTCCCAAATGTCTTAATAGTATCCCTATTGGCAAGCTTAATAGTAACATCAATATCTTCTAATTCAGCGAGTCCAATATCATGCATAATTTCTTTATATAAGTCATAGAGTATTGCACTAGCACTAGCACCCATATCACATAAGCCATGGTAACAATGATCTCCTATTTTAACAGAAATAATAGGCATGCCTACAATAGGTCTATGTATCTTAGCATCTGGTCTAGCAATATTAGCAGTCTCACCACAAAAATAAATAACATGCCCATCTAAATTATCATCCAAGAGATCTTTAACCATAGCAATACTAGGTTCAACTTTGATTTGCTCAAGAGGTGTATAAGTCCTAGTATTACTCTTACGAACAACAGTCAAAGTTTTAGCATGATCCTTTATCCTAACAGGAAAAGGAGGTTTCTCAACATAAGTAGTAGGAACAATAGGATCACTATAAGTTACAGTCTTTTCTTCAACTGTAATAGGTGCAACTACTTTTACTTCAATGGGGGGATTATATTTAAACCACTTCTCCTTAGGGAGATCAACGTGAGTAGCAAAAGATTCACAAAAAGCAGCTACTATCTCAGAGTCAAGTCCATACTTAGCGCTAAATCCACGAAAAGCATCGGTATCCATAAAAGAATTAACACAATCAAACTTAGGTGTCATACCTGACTCCTTACCATCGTCGGAACCCCAATCTTCAGAGTTGCGTTTAATTCTTTCCAATAAGTCACATTTGAATTCAATAGTCTTCAGCACATAAGAACCAGCACAGGAAGTATCGAGCATGTTGCGATCAGTGGGAGAAAGACGAGCATACAAATTTTGAATAATCATTTCTTTTAAGAGCTCATGATTGGGGCATGAATATAACATTGACTTAAGCCTCCCCCAAGCTTGAGCGATGCTTTCTCCTTCGCGAGGCCAGAAATTATATATGTAATTACGATCACGATGAATAAGATGCATAGGATAGAACTTCTTGTGAAATTCCAACTTCAATTGTTTATAATTCCAAGATTTCGTATCATCACATAGCCTATACCATGTCAATGCATCTCCCTTCAAAGATAAAGGGAAGACCTTCCTTTTGACAACATCATCGAGAATACCTGCAAGCTTAAATAATCCACAAACTTCATTCACAAAGATAAGGTGTAAATCGGGATGCAATGTTCCATCTCCTGCAAAGGGATTAGCTAGCAGTTTCTCTATCATACCCGAACGAATCTCAAAGTAAATATTTTTAGTAGGTTCAATAGGTTGAGGAGCAACTCTTTGCTCTTTTGGTCGGGGTGAAGATACCCCGAACAAGCCCCTCAAAGGATTAGTTTCCATAGTAACAAGTGACAGAAAATTTCATCACACTATATAAATGTTTCCTTACCAAGTTCCACTCACCAAACGCGCTTCACTCCCCGGCAACGGCGCCAGAAAAGAGTCTTGATAACCCACAAGTATAGGGGATCTATCGTAGTCCTTTCGATAAGTAAGAGTGTCACATCCCTAGTCCTAGTATGCACAAGGCTAGCTAGTAATGTGTGCATCATGGTTCAATTCCATTTAAATTGAAATGGGGACTTGTGAAACCCTCAGAATCATCTCTGGAAATGACCCAGATAAAAATTGCTCCAAAAAGGTCCAAGAAAATGTTCATGTTGCTCTATGAAAATATTGGACAGAGATAAAAATCAAACCAATATTTTTAGGAGCTCATAAGTATTTATTTTGGGCATTTGGAAGTAATGCAGTAATTATTTGCTTTGGATATATATTGTTATATATATATATATATATATATATATATATAATATTGTCCAAAAATTACCATTTGTTGAGGATCTCTGGAATAATACCACTAGCACCTAAAAAATGGCATAAGAAAATAAAATGGTTTAGTATTTTTATTAAATCAAAAAAATGCCAGAAACGTAGAAAAGAAACAAAATGGAAAAACCCACTTGCACTTACCTCCCTGTGCAGCCCGTCACTGTGCAGCCTGGCCTGGCCAGCGGCCCAGCAGGCCGGCCCAGCCAGCTGGCCGTGCCAGTCGTCCGCTTCCTCGTGCCAGGAGGACAGGGGCACACACTCGGTGCGTGCGGCCACGCGTTCGGCCACCTCCTGCCTGTCTGCCTCACCCCCTCGTCGCCCTGGACACCCTGGACGATGCCACGACGCACCCAGACCTCTCTCACTCTCTCTCATTTCCCCTCCTCCCCTGGATCTCCCTCTCTCGAACGCCCGAGCGCTGTCGTCACCGCCGCTCGCTGTTATCGTAGCCACCGCCACCCCCTCGCCCTCTCCCCGTGCTTAAAAGGTCTGCCATGTCGCATGCTACCTCCTCATCAAGCCACACACCTCAGGAGGCCCTGGAGAGCCGCCATCACCGCCATATTCATCTCCGGTCGCCGGAGATCGCCCTCGCCGTTCCGCTCACGTACGGCCTCCCTCGAGCTCGCTGAAGACGCCACTAGAACTGCTGTAAGCTCCTGCTGCATTCTCCTCTCCCCGTTCCTCCGTTCTCGCACCGTAGCTCCCTCCCCCATCACGGCTGTAGCACCTTGCCACCAGCCATGTCGCCACCGCAGCCACACATACGGGCACCTGCAACCGAGCACGCCACCGTGGTCAGCACGACTCCAGGAGACGAACGCGACCAACCCCGTCCCCTGCCGTGCACCGTAGCCCCTTCTCCCCTCCCCGCCGAACTCCGGCCGCGGCCCAAGTGGTCGCCACAGTCGACCTAGGCTATCTCCGGTGAAACGGAGGGCACCAGTGGATGCACGCGAGCACCAGCTCCTCGAAGATGGTCTCCGCGGCCCATTTGGTAGCCGGGGACGCAATCCCGCAGGACGCCGCCGCGTCTGGTCTCGCCGGCGTCGAGTCACTGGTGGGGTTAGCCCCGGTTGACCGGGTTTGACCCCGTCTGACCAGGGTTTGACCATCCTGGGTCACTGACGCGTGGGGCCAACCCCATTAATTAACACTACAAAAAAATACACTTCCGTGATGATACGTGTTTGTCATAGTAGGTCGCGTTTTTTGTCATGCATGTACATCCATGAAAAATTTATGACAGAATCAAGATAGTCATACCTGTGCTGTCGTAGAAGTGTTCCATGACATTACCAAAATTATCATCACGGATGTGTCCACTTCCATGATGATAAATCGCGCGTCACAGAAGTGCTTTCGTCAAGGGTGACCGACACATGGCATCCACCGTAACGGAACGCCGTTAAGCTATCGGGTCGGATTTTGAATCCGATAACTCGTTAACAGCCACGACCAATGCCGATTTTCCACGTGTAAAATTCTCATTGGCTGACGGATCCACGTGTCAGCTCCGCGTTGGCACATGTGTCACTCATCCAACGGTCGAGATGGGCCTATGATGTGTTGACACGTGGACCGGCCCAAAACTGGCCCACAAAGTTTAAATGGGCCGGCCCAACCGAAGGCCCATAAGATTTAGCGGACCATAATGGGCCGGCCCAGCTAAAGGCCCACAAAATTTAGCGGACCATAATGGGCCGGCCCAGCTAAAGGCCAACAAGATTTTGTGGACCACAATGGGCCGGCCCAGCTAAAGGCCCACAAGATTCTGCAGACCATAATGGGCCGGCCCAGCTAAAGGCCCAACATTCTCTGTCAAATCGGCCCGTCAACGGCCTAGTCTAAACTTGTCATCAATGCGGCCCATGCTCACTTCTGGCCCGTTAACAGTCCGCTAAGTAATTGGGCCGAATTACGGCCCGGTGTATTTCCGACCTGTTAAAGGTCCGACTTCATTTGGGCCCATTTACAGGCCATTAAAACTTTCGTCCCATAAACGACCGTGAAGGATTTGGGTCATATTCGGCCATGTGTGTCATTCGGCCTGTTAGAGGCCCACTATAGATTTGGGCTACTTTCGGCCTGTTGTCATTTTGGCCTGTTAATGCCGGACGTAAACCATGGGCCATATGTGGCCCAACATCATATCGGGCCCATTAACGACCCATATAAAAATGACGATAATCTAGCCCGACCGAAGTTCCGGCCTGTTAAAGTCCCGTGTATTAGGTCGGCGCATTTACGGCCCGTCCGAATTTCGGCCTGTCAAATATCCGCACCGTAAATGGGCCACCATTTCGGCCTGCTAAGTCCAGTGGGTTATTTGGCACAATCAGGGCCCAATCTCACTTTCGGTCTATTAAAGGCCCATGTTTTTATGGGCTCGAGATATTTACACCTGTAAACAGCCTATTTTTACTGAGGGCCCAAATTATGTTTAGGCCTGTTAAAGGCCCACTATGGGCACATGCCTACCATAAAAATTTGAAAGCTTATGCTAATTGATAAGCCCAGATATTTTTAGTGGGCTACATGCCAATTTCGGCCCGTAATCGTTTTTAGCCCAATTGGAATGGGCCCGACGAATGTTGGCATGTTGGGCTCCTATGAAGTTTTCGGTCGAATACATTACTAAGATAAACCTACACTATACAAAAATAGCATCGTAATTACTACAGCCTGTGGCAGCATCATAAATGTTGTATCACAACAAAATAAATTCCAATCATACAACAAAAGGCCTGTTGGCATAAAGTTTACAGTCCTTTCAGATAAAAGCACCATCAGATGTATAGAAGCACATATTATTTGACCTGAGTGCTAATGTTTCAGGCTATAGAATCGGATGGAGCAGCACGATCTCCACCTTTTTTCCGCCATTGCTATTCAACAACGAAGCGAATGTCTGATAGTCTGGTTTCAAAACCATTCATATCTTGACGACATTTCTCAACCACTATTCTTGTTTCCGAAACAACGTCCGTTAGGGATTGGACTTGTGTCTGAAGCACAGATATATCACTCTGTCTAGCAGGAAGATTTTGTTCAGTAGGCGGTTTGGACGAGGTTACCTTGACAACCAACCCAGAATTACGTAGGAAGGTGCTTTTTGCACTGTTAGTGGAGAGGTACTGACGCACTGCAGCAAGAGGTGACATTGTGCCTGTAGTAGCCTCGTCACCTTCAGGTGGTTGTGGCTGTTCAATTATTTGTTCCATAGCTTCCTGAAAGTTTGAACTTGTAGATTAGTGTACCAGATAAGTTACTAATGAGACAAAAACAAACAAAGTAGGTTAAACGTTTATACATAACTTATTTTGGTGAACTACTATAATACATTAGCATGTATTGTAGTGCCAACTACATAATAAAATCACTTTCAGAACATATGTCCATGTAGCATGCCTACTATATTATCTATTTCCTCACATTCGTTGACATCTAAGGATAAAGAGACATGGTTTAAAGTAGGATGAACATAGTATGACATCATTCATATCATGGGCAAACAGATATAAGACAAACAGGCTATTTTATCATTGTGTGCACACGTGAACATAACAACTAGATTACAGATCAAGACCAAAAGAATATCCTTCATCTCTTTTAAACCATGTAAGGTGAAATGATACATTAAGACAACTGTGTATAAAAGTGAACAGTGTAACTGACATTGGCTGCAAACCAAGTAGTTAAATGAACACATCACATTACCAATCAGTTCAAGGCAGGAGGAGTAAGGACTTATAAAAATGGCTTGAGCTGGTGTGCTCATGCCCTTCATCTTGCTGGTGTGGCAATCCTTGAAGATTTGCACTGCATTCGGTTCAGGTTCTTTTTGGTCTGCACGGGCTTTCCTCTATATTTGGAACAAGTCAATATAGATACGATAATATGGCACAAAAAAAGAAGGAAGTAGCAGCTATTTACAAGAGCCTCGCAGTATGCAATATAGCTACGAGATCCTGTTGTCTGTTGGAATTTCACTTTAGAACGGTTGCTTTTGTTCTTCAAACAGTTAGCCTAGAAGAAGATACACTTGTAAGGCACATACATAAATACAAGTTCAATATGTGGTCTGATCAAATACATATAGCCTACCTGATACTTTGGATCAAACCAGTGTTTAACGAGGGTTGTCCAGTCTTCATCTGTAATATATTGCACTGGAGATGTTTGGGTGATTTCATTGTTAGCCTTGCCTTCAAAGTGAGATTTTCTAAGGTGGTACCGATACTGTCGTAGAGCAGACTAAAAAACATGAGTGCATGCTTGTTTAGTTGCATCATCTTTCAGATCCAACTTGAACCTCATCTGTTGAAAAAAGAATGTGAGTCTTATTAGGAGGAAGCTAGAAAGTATGGGACAGAGCAAGACAATATTACTAATTGTGATCAATAACATTACTTACGGATAAATGGTCAAGGAAGGTGTTAAACTGGGTATTGTCTTTCTCAGTCCTGTACTGGATCCACGTTGGGAGGATACGTGCATGACACCTAACGGCAACGGCTGCCTCTGATACTAACTTGGCTGACTCTGTAGCATCACGTGGCCTTTTAAAACCTGCCTCAAAATGGATCTCCATTCTTCCTCCTTTATATTTTGTTAACCTGTCAAGCATTATCCCTCATGTCTGTTTCCGCTTGCGCCATGGTGCTAGTTCAACAACAAATATGGAAAGTGTTAGTGTACATCAAACTGTGAGAGTACATATAAAGGAGCATGCAACTGCAACTTGACTTGGTCAGGTACCGTTTTGGTGTTGATGCTCATGAGGTTCATCTGATCTTGCCAAGTCATGTTGTGTCAGCAGTGCTTCGGAAGTAGTGTTAGGTGTGAAGGAAGCTTGGGAACTGGCCAGTTCCGGAGCAAACGAACGAGTAACTGGTTGAGATGCTGGTACAGTTGAAGCGGATGCTGCAGCTGGTGGAGCAGGTGATACTGTGTTTGTAGATTTAGCCGGTGGACTTGGACCTTCTACTGCACTACAAGTACCAGCAGAATCTCGACGGCAGAACCTTTTCCGTTTCACCCGACGAGTAACAACACTCCCTACTATATTATTTTCCTTGCTCTTTTTTGACTTTGCCATGTCAAGCTGTACCCACAACACAAAAGAATAAAATCACTCTTTAGAACTCATTGATGCATGATACATACAAGCAATACTTTGATGTAAGACAACCATATGAGGATGGAATATGTAAGAAAAACAGGACGGCATGACATATTCACAGCTATGATGTGCAAACTAAGCAGAAGGATTTTCAAGAAAATAGAAGTAATGCAAGCTAGACACCATATGAAAGATGCAACCAATATTACTCTGCCAAGTTAAAAGTGTCTTCTCATAAGTGGCAATTCGAAAAATTAGAAGCAGTACAACGTAGAAATCAATGCAAGATGCAACCACTATCAAACTGCCATGTTAAAAGCATCCAATCATGAGTTACTGATGCGGGATACACAACAACAGTACTTTGATGTATGAACATGGTATGATAGATAGATGCAGTGTATTCTAGACACAGAAAGCCATGTCATGTGCACATGTATAACGTATAAACTCAGCAGGTGCAATTTAATCAAAATAGAAGAAATACAAGCTAGACAACATATGCAACATGAAACCAATTATCACACTGTCAACTTAGAACAAGCACCTGCGATGGTGGAGTGCGGTAGATGAACTCATCATGTTGACTTGGGACTTCAACTTCATTAGCAGTAGAAGTGGCAAATCTAGAGAGTCTCGGTTTGCGTCGGTGCGGAGTACCACCAACATCCCCTAACTTACTCTTTTCCTTCCTATTTTCTGATATTGCCTTATGAAGTCAAAACCACAAGAAGATGAATAAAATTAGCTCTGCATAACTTGTTGATGCATGATACAGATGAACACTACTTTGATGTAAGGCAAGCGCAGGATAGGAGGATGGAATATATACAAAAAAAGACAGTGTTTCATATTCACACGTACGATATGAGGATGG
Source organism: Triticum dicoccoides (assembly GCF_002162155.2). NCBI lineage: Eukaryota > Viridiplantae > Streptophyta > Magnoliopsida > Poales > Poaceae > Triticum > Triticum dicoccoides. Next base: position 799,038,100 of record NC_041385.1, read on the forward strand.
AATATGTATGAAAAAACAGTAAGTGGAAGGCATTTCAACAAAATTATAAGAAATGAAAGCTAGACACCATATGAACATGCAACCGATATCACTCTATCAGGTAAAAAGTGTCTCGTCGTAAGTGTCATTTCAAGAAATTAGAAGCAGTACAAGCTAGAAGACAGTGCAAGATGCAACCTACATCATAGTCCCAAGTTAAATGTGTCTTAAGGTAAGTGATCGTTGCGGGTATAAGTTGTAAGCTACGCAGATGCAATTCTACATAATCAGAAGCAATACAAACTAGACATCATACGGAAAACGCAACCACGTATAACAGTTCCAAGTAAGAGCAAGCACCTGTGATGGTGGAGTAGGGGAGATGTGCTCATCATGTACACGTATGTTCTAGAAACAGGAACACATGTCATATTCACAGGTATTATGTGTAAAGTAAGCAGATGCAAGTCAAGTTAGAAGCAATACAAGATAGACATCATACGCAACATGCAACCACATATAATAGTGTCAAGTTAGAGCAAGCACCTGTCATGGTGGAGTAGGGGAGATGTGCTCATCATCTACACAACTACGTTGACTGTCCAGCTTTGTGTTGTCTTGCGAATCTTGTTGGGAGGATGGCAGAGTAGAATCTATAGAGGCCCCCTATTTGAGTTGCTCCGAAGGACCACCATCATCCACTCCCGGACTAATTTCCTTCAGCCGTAATGATTTTTCATTGTGAAGTCAAACCGATAAGAAAAAGGAATAAAATTTGCTCTTCAGAACTCATTCATGCATGATACTGACGAACACTACTCGGATGAAAGGCAAACACATGGCGCGAGGATGGAATATGTATGAAAAACAGGATGGTGTGACATATTCACACCTATGATGTGGTAAGTAAGCAGAAGGCATTTCAACAAATTAGAAGCACTGCAAGCTAGACACCATATGAAAGATGCAACCAATATCACTCTGCCAAGTTCAAACTGTATGGCGTTTCAACAAATTAGAAGCAGTATATGCTAGAAATCATATGCAAGACACAACCAATATCACAGTGGCGACTTAAAGGTGCCTTATCGTAAGTGACTGATGCGGGATATGCAAGAATAGTAGTCTGATGTAGAAACAGGAACACATGTCATATTCACAGGCATTATGTGTAAAGTAAGTAGATGCAATTCAACAAAGTTAGAAGCAATACAAGCTAGACATCATACGCAACATGCAACCACATATAATAGTGCCAAGTTAGAGCAAGCACTTGTGATGGTGGAGTAGGGGACATGTGCTCATCATCTACACAACTACATTGACTGTCTAGCCTTGCGTTGTCTTGCGAATCTTGTTGGGAGGATGGCGGAGTAGAATCTGTAGAGAACCTCCGTTTCAGTTGCTCAGAAGGACCACTATCATCCAATGCCTTGCCAATTTCCTTCAGCTTTATTGATTTTGCATTGTGAGGTCATACCGACAAGAAAAAGGAATATCATTCGCTCTTCAGAACTCATTCATGCATGATACTGACGAACACTACTCTGATGAAAGGCAAAGTCATGATACGAGGATGGAATATATATACGAAAAAATGGACGGCTTGACATATTTACACCTATGATGTGGTAACTAAGCAGAAGACACTTCAACAAATTAGAAACACTGCAAGACACCATATGGAAGGTGCAATCAATATCACTCTGCCAAGTTAAAACTGTCTCGTCATAGGTGGCGTTCATCAAACTAGAAGTAATACATGCTAGAAATCATATTCAAGACGCAAACCAATATCACACTGCCAACTTAAAGGTGTCCCATCATAAGTGACTGATGCAGGATACACAAGAAGAGTAGTTTCATGTAAGAACATGGTGTGATAGACAGATATAGTATGTACCAAAAACAGGAAAGCGTGTCATATTCACATGTATCATGTGTAAGCTAAGCAGATGCAGTTTACACTAATTAGGAGCAATACGAGCTAGACACCATATGCAACATGCAACCAGATATCACACTGCCAAGTTAGAGCAAGCACCTTGGATGGTGGAGTAGGGGAGCGGAGACTTGGACCATGTAATGCACTATCAGTACAAGGAGAATCGGTACAGATGCTCCGTTTACGTTGCTGCAGAGGACCACCATCATCGCCTTCCTTACTCTTTTCCTTCCTATTTCTTGATTTTGCCTTGTCAAGTCAAACCCACAATAAAAAGAAATAGAATTTGCTCTTCAGAACTTATTGATGCATGATACTGACGAACACTACTTTCATGTATGGCAGCCGCATGATAGGAGGATGGAATATGTATAAAAAACAGGACAATGTGACATATTGACATGTATGATGTATAAAGTGTAAACTAAGCACAAGGTGCTTGAACTTGTTAGAATCGATGCAAGCTAGAAACCATATGAAAGATGAAACCAATATCACTCTACCAAATTAAAAGGGTGCCCTAACAAATGTATTTGACCAAATTAGAAGCAATACATGGCAACTGGCTAGAAATAATATGCAATATGCAACAAATAAAGGTGACTCGTCGTAAGTAATTGATGCACGATATAGAAGAGAGGCAGTTTCATGTAAGAACAAGGTTAACACATAGATGTAGTGTGTACCAAAAATAGGAAGGCATGTCATATTCACAGGTATAGTGTGTAAACTAAGCAGATGCAATTTACCCTAATTAGAAGCATTAGAAGCTAGACACCGTATGCAACATGCAACCACATATCACACTGCGAAGTTGGAGCAAGCACCTGTGATGGTGATGTAGGGAAAGTGCTATCTTCAGGTACAGAGCAACGTTCAATATCTTCATTTAGGCTTGCTGTTTCTTGAGAATCATGTGGAGAGGATGAAATTGCATTCTTTATAAGAGTATTGCGTCTCATATTAACCCACGCGCATGACTGTCTCATCATAAGCGATAGACGCAGGATACACAAGAACAGTAGTTTGATGTAAGAACATGGTGTGATAGGCAGATGTAGTATGTACAAAAAACAGGAAGGCGTGTCATATTCACATGTATAATGTGTAAGCTAAGGAGATGCAATTTAACAAACTAGGAGCATTGATGAGGGATACACAAGAAAATTAGTTTGATGTAAGAACATGGTTAATAGAAAGACGTAGTATGTACCAAAAACAGGAAGGCATGTCATATTCACATGTATAATGTGTTAACTAAGCAGATGCAATTTACCCTAATTAGAAGCATTACAAGGTAGACACCATAAGCAACATGCAACCATATATCACACTGCCAAGTAAGAGCAAGCACCTGCGATGGTGGTGTGGGGGAATTGCGGTGATCAACTAGAGAGCTACGTTGACTATCTTCATTTAGCCTTGATGTTTCTTGAGAATCATGTGGGGAGGATGACACTGCACTCTTTAAACGAGTAGGGTGTCTCACAGTAACCCACCCGGGTGACAGTCTCATCATAAGTGATTGACGAGGGATACAAAAGAGCATTAGTTTGAGTACAGACATGGTTAATAGACATATGTAGTATGTATCAAAAACAGGAAGGCATGTCATTATCAAAGGTATAATGTGTAAAGTAAGCAGATGCAATTTAACCAAATTGGAAGCAATACAAGCTAGACACCATATGCAACATGCAACCACATTTGACAGCGCGAAGTTAAAGCAAGCACCTGGGATGGTTGTGTGTGGCAATTGAGATCATCAACTGCAGAGCTACGTTTATTGTCTCCAACTGCTTACACTGCACCCATTAGAGCGTTGAAACGCTTAGTACTTATCTTTGAATTACACTGGAGCGACTTCTGTCTTTTCTTTTCTGCATTCATCAACACTGCGTCAGAGTCTGAAATACCCATGCATAAAAAACAATAGTGTGAGTATGGGTGAAGTGTGTGCACAATTAGTACAGTGTAAAGGCAGCAGATAGCAGGTCGGTGAGAAATAAATGACGGGAGACATATGATAGCTCTCTACAACATGCATGGCACACTCAATTACTACATGATTCTATGAAAATAACAGTCGACTGAAGGTCAGTCCATTTTTTCTGCACCGTCCGATGTACAAAGAATGGGCAGATCGCCTTCATCTACCTCCAGCCAGTCAGTGTTGACGATCTTCCTCGAAACGCCAACGACCACTGGCCCAGTATTCCTCCCCTGCCTGCGCCCTCCCCTCGACCTCACCGCACCGCCGTGTTTGGCACCGCCGCCCGGCCATCCATTCAAGCCCCGCTGACCTCCAGATCGGGCGCAAGCATCTCCTGCAGCCCACACCCCTATGATAGACACCGATGCACCGCTTCCCCGGGGAATAGGCGGACTAGGTGCTCCGCACGCCTAAGCGGGTGTTGCTTCTTTTAATTGCAGTTCGACTGACCTTGAATTGAATCCAGGTGGGCTACTGACCTCTAGCAAAGGTGAAATAGTAAAAGGGAGGAAACCTTGTGCATTTAGTATCCCGAAGAAGATGCAGTAAGAAGCGCTCAACTAGTTTCTTTCGTGGGATGAATACGGTGTGAGCGGAGACGTAAGATTTGCACGAATAAGGGAAGAGGAGTACCTCTTTCTGCTGGCAGTGCTGTGTTCTCCTTCTGTTTTTCCGACGATCTTGTTGTTCGCCGGAAACCAGAAATTGTGGAGGACGGTGCAGCCTTGGACGAATCCATGGCCAAGTTGTTGAGTGTGGTGCGGTGGCCGTCTGTCAGCGGCGGCGAAGCAGATCCGAGGCGGCGAACGATGGCGTAGTGGGAACTGCTCCGGTGCGGTGGACAGTTGCAACAGTGGAGCCGCAGCAGTGAGGCGCAGGACGGCGTGGTCGGAGTGGTTCTGGTACGGTGCACGTCGGCATCGGCGTCGTGGATGCAGCTCTGTCTCGGCTTCAGTTGCTAAGTCCTTGAGGGTGTTGCGGTTGCGGTTGCGTTGGACGACGACGTCGAGGTACCGGCTCCGGCATGATGGAGGAGGGCGGCGGTGGATTGGCCGCTATGGGGTGGAGGACGGAGGAGGCTGGGGTTTCGCGGCTGGTGGAGAGGGCGTTTTCGCGCCCACGGAGTATGAATGGGGAAACGGAGGGAGGCGGTGAACTAAGGGGGTATAATATTTCGGTTTGAGACGTGCTTGTTTGAAATTTGGGGAAAGTTACAAACTTTGCCCCCATCTAAAATTTCGGACATATTGCGGGTTGTGGGTAGGACAGTCAGTTCAGGTGTCCCAAATGTGGGCGGGATAGATTTCGGCCGAGCGCATGGGTGTTTAGGCGCCCACGGCGTATGAATGCTTCTCGGAGGCGGTTGAGACTGGCGTCTTGGTGAAGTTACAAACCTACCCCGGTTTAGACCTTTGGACATCGGGCCGATAGGCTACACAGGCCAGAGTCAGGACAGTAATTTCCTACCACCAAAACATTAGTCTCGTGCGGTTTCGGGTGACCAGAGGCCTATTTGGCACTTCATTCAATATTTGGGAGCAGAAGCATTAATGTTTTCGGTTCTCTTGAATTGAACTTTCAGGATTTGTCAAACTTCACAAATCTTTACTCTTGAAAATCCTAAAGCTACGATTATTTTGGAATGGAGGGGGTACATTTTAATATACATTGTACACGAGTATATATTAAAAAATATGCAACTTACCTCAGTTCATGCATGGTTCCAGGTATAATCTCCTTGGTTGCAAAAGAAAAAAAGTTAGATATGCGTATGAATATATATAGCATGTTCAAACTCACAACAAAGATTGATGCCCCCTTTTACATCTGATTTACAAATGCCATTATCTCGGGTTCAAATAGATGAATGCACTTCCTATGAATTCGAATCTTCGAAACCCCCTTTATGTTGAATTCGACATGTATTTTATTTCGTAGCTAGCAATTTGGAATGTATCCATGCAAGTGACAAATGTATAAAGTGCTTCACACTAACAACATGGAGTGCACTAATTAATGTTTATATATGAATTGCAAAAGCATCCATTGCCTGTATTTCAAACCGCTCTCACTCTATGGATCGATAATATGAAATGAACACATGCACATGCTAGAATTCAATAGAGTATGGGTGTCTGATAGACCGATTTTCATCCATACGCAAATTTGCAAAATTCATGATCTCATCCAAATATAATAATGCCATTTATATTTTAATTTAATGCCTAGACCCGCCTTTTACACATAGATGCACTATGCCTCGCCCCGTTCTCACAAAGGCGTTATATATCTCTCTATCTAACGCATAAGTGCACACACTTTATATGCATCGGCATTTCTCTTTCACACATGCTCACAATCTCTCTCAGGGTGTCGGGGTGTCTCACGCACATGTTCTCTCTGTTTCTCTCTCTCTCTTTCTGACTACTATGTACCACTCTTTTCACTAATCTCAGTTGGAAAACACTATTTCTCTCACATGCATATATACACATGCACGGTCTCTACTAGCCCTCTGTACGCACATATATGTGCCTACGTGTCTCCCGCACGCACATTATCTTTAGGCCTCTCTCGCACACATTGCCCCCCCCC
>NC_041385.1:799044867-799058955 GCF_002162155.2 Triticum dicoccoides
CGACACACCTCTCTAATAGTAGTTGGCAGATATGATTTCATCATATCATTCGGTAGGATATCCCTGGCTGTTAGGTTGGATGGTAATACGAGGCAAAGTTTTACCCTAGTTCGGATTGGACCCTTGTAGTTGAAGAAAGAGCCTACTCCTCGTACTATATATTAGTGATAGGGGTGTGTACAAAGTACATGTGAATACCAGGCATTGTGCGTGTGTGTATACTATCGACGAACTAGCCCCCAAGCTTGTATAACATACTAAGCGCCTAGGGTTACAAAACATATCTAGTCGGCTTATCACCAGTGGGGATAGAGTCCTCCGCGACTCTGGTAGCTTCGTGTTGTACGCCGAGTCCTCCACATGGGTCTCCGTATAACACGTCTCGGTCCAACCTATATGTGGCGTAGGATGGAACCGACCAATGAGTCTTCATGTTGACCCACCACAACTAGAAATGATGTTCCCACCACACCACACACGCAATCGGCCACTAAGAAAATAAGCATATACAATAGTACAACGGTATCTAGCTCACGATACGTCTCCATATTTTGTTGATGACACTGACGGACTTTGCATTTGATGCGTGCTCCGTATTTTGTTGACGACACTTACGGTCATTGTATTTGAAGCGAAAGCACGATATGGTCACTGGACTTCAGAATAAGCTCATCACGGTCACCACATACATTTTGTCGTGCTAACCAACATGTGGTTGGATGGTTAGAGGAAAGTGGTTTCTCGAGCCCACCAAGGTTAAAGTCCCGGTGCTCGCATTTATCTTGTGTTAATTTCAGTATTTTCTGGCGATGTACGTTCAGTGGGAGGAGACGTTCCACTCGACTATGAGGCACCTATGGTGACTTTGTAAAATCTCATGATCATATATGCTGGCCCACTCTCTCGAAGGTGCTCATAGGGGTAGGGTTCACGTGTGTGCGCTTATAGCGGTGAGTGCTTGCGCGTATATATGAGCCCTTGCGTCTGTACTGTGTTAAACAAATACATGACATGATTATACTGTCACTGGCTCACCCGTACAACTCCGTATTTTGTTGATGACACAATCAATTGACCAGTCAAATGACACAACTAGTGTTGCACCATCGGGCCGCGTAACCGTGGGCCCACCTGTCAGCCCGTATATGAAAGAAAGAAATGGTAGTTTGAGTCTGTACTGTGTTAATAAAATAGGAGTACATTTTAGGGTGATCATACGGTCACTGGCTCACCATACAGCTCCGTAATTTGTTGATAACACGATCAATTGACCAGTCAAACGGTCCACATTCAGCAGCGCACATTACCATAGGGCCCACCGTCAGCGCGTATATGAAGGACAGAAATGGTAATAAACTAGTGGTCGGTGGGTATTCGAAGTTGTGAGACCTCTGGTTGGCAGTCACCGGCGGTTGGGGGGGCGTTCATTGGGCGGTGGGGTGGGGATCCCCGGAGAAAAAGCTCGGCACGGGGGGGAGGGGGCTAGAGGGATGGCCGGTGCCGCAGCGGACCGGCGGTGGGGCTTGGTTTCGGGGAGGGCGGGCCGGCCGCGGGCGGCGGGGGCGGGCGGTTCGGCCGGTGGTGGCTGGCGGCTCAGGGGGGTGGAGTTTGATGATAAACTGGAGGCCCTTGATTTCGTATCCAATGGCTGGAAAATCTAATGACCAGAGATGAAAAAGTCAGTCGACTGACGTGTAGCCTCACCGTGCACGTACACATGCACGCACGCAAGACACGCACGCATGTAGGCATGCAACACTGACACGTACACATAACATACACATGCACGCATGCTGGCGTGCAACACTGGCACGTACACATGCACTCACGAACACACGCACGTACATACCCATGCATGCAACACTGAAAAGCACCCTTGCACGCACGCACCACTCGCACGCCTGCATGCACACAGCACACGACGCAAGACACACGCTCAACCTATACATGCATGCACCCTTTGTTAAGGACATGGATTGTTACGCGTATTAATCAATCTTATCTGTGATAAGCAGAACATTGATGTTTGCATCGGTCTTTATGAATCACAACATATCAAACGGGCTATCAACATAGTAGGCATAACTACATGAAAAAGATGATGTCACACTCAATGAACAATCATCGGTTTATGAAATGCCCGCTTCTGACCGCCCTGGCCCACCAAAGGTTCCTCTGCTGTGCACTGCATGCGTTGGGTCACTGACATGCAGGCCATGCACCCAAAGAGCCCACATGTCAGTGGAAGAACGGCACGGTGTCCTAGGTTAGTGTCGAGGGCGCCACTCGTGGCACGCCCGGCTGAACACACCTCCGTGCCGCATTCAAACGCCTCCATGAAACCCGCCCGTGTGGAAGCCGAGAAACCCACTCTGGACACACGTCCGTTCATGACCGGCCGAGCTCCTCCCGTCCGCCGTCTATTTAATCTCCTATTTAAACGAGGCCAAACGCCGGCCAAGAATCGCACACCTCCACCACTCCCCTATCTGCTCCACCATTTTGTCCACTCTTACAATGGCTTACGAAGGGTAGTTATTCCGCATCCAAGCCGGCTGGATAGCCCGCCGGATACGAGCTATGCAGCTCGCTGATCCACCTCCCTCCCCTCGCCCGACGGAGCCAGTTGCCGCCCCAAGCCGGTGCGCGGTTCAGCAACTCGCCGCTCCAGGCCAGCTCGACGAGGAGCGGCGCACGGGCGTCGTTGCTGCCGTCCACGCCACTGCCTCGTACCGCGTCTCCCATTTTTGTGGCCGAGACTCTCATGCCGGCGGCCGCGCCATGCAAGCAGCGACAAAAGCAGGGTGCGCGAAGAGCGACGAGTCGGTGGCCAGCGCCTCCGCGTCCGCTGCCATCATCGAGGAGAAGTAGAACACGGGAGGCCGCCACCACTTGGGTCCCATGAAGGCCACCATGGAGGCGACGCCGGCGTACACGGGAGGTGTCTTGCCGGATCCTTTTGTTACGAGGACCTTCGTCGACCCCGCATGGGCTCCACGGAAGAGGGGAATGTTAGGATGAACTCGAGGCGGTGCCGGCCATGGCGAAGTAGTGGCCGGTGATGAACTCGAACCGGTGCCGGCCACCATCATCTTCGGCACCAGCCAATGATATCAGTTGGGCAGTGGGGAAGCGAACCGTCCTTTGCGCTGAAGCATATACCTCCAGGGCTCCCGACAGTCCGGTGATCGTGCTGCCGGACATGAGGAACACAAATCGATCGGCGGGCGACCATTTAGGCCAGGTATTATATACCTGTGCTATCCAGAACTAGCACCGCGTAGTTCATTTGAATGTAATGAAATCCGTCATGTTTGTGGGAAAATCCGGTATTTTATATGATTTCCGTCGTTGTTTATATGAAATATCAGTTTGTCTACGTGTTTGCATGAATTTCGTCCGGTTGGTTGAGTTGTTGTCATAATGTGTGCGGCTACGGTTGGATGGCGTAATTTGCGGGTGGCTCGGGCGGCGTTGTGGAACAAAAAAACACAGCTCGTGTGAGCTCGTCTCCAACGTGCGCGCTGGAGGATGCATGACAACATGAGCACCCGAGCCATTCCCCGTTCATCGGTGGCAAAGGCACCGGTGGACAAAAGGGTCGCCAATATTTTGGCTACCCCGGGCAAGATCCAAACAGCCCTTCCCAACAGATTCAAATCCCTCATTTGCCGTGGAATTTTGCCATGTGTTGTTTTCATGGACTAGCAAGATGCCCGTGCATTGCACGGAACATCAAGATGCATTTTTTTACAAATTCCCGCATGCATGCAAGGGATAACTAATGTCCTCCTTTGCTAGTACCACGAGGCAAACACCATTAATATTGCATCGATTAGTGTTAGTGGCCTTGTATATCTGCAAATTGTAATTTTGATAGCGGCCCCTTGTATATAAAAATGGAGGGAGAAATATGAGAGATAAGGTGAGGAGGAGTGGGGCGTGGTGCCGTGGTGGTGACTGGTGGTCGGACTGGGCGGAGGCATGGGGATGGACGGCGCATTATGTCTAGGTTTGTATCTCTCTCACACACACCCACGTACGTGGGGGACGTGCACGAAGAGAAGAGGTGCACGCACGGCGCACGTACTCCCGAATCTTTCCCAACCACACCCGCGCGGGTACACGATGAAGCTCATTTCTGTATGAAAAAGGCAGCCCACGTGGTAATTTGGCACGTGTACTGGTTGTCCACTTGGTGGAGGGAGGATCGTCTACCACGGGTGAACAAACAAATTGCGACTTGACGCGTTATGTTAAATTAAAAGAAGAGGCAAACCATGTGGGGCCTACCTTAGAGGCAAGGCTCTATACACTGGAGTACTTTTGATGTGTCCCGTCAACTCGCAGAACAAGGAGAAACTTCCTTAGTACGCCGTCTCCCCCGCCCACGGGCGCGGTGGCTCGCAGGATGAGGTGAAGCTTACTACTACTGTACGCCTTTATGCCCGCTCCCTCGCCCACGCACGCGGCGGCTCGCAGCATGAGGAGAAAATTTTTCTACTCCCTACGTTTACTCCTCGTCCCTACTACCTCCGTCCGGGCTTATTAGTCCCCTTTGTAGTTTGTGCCAAATTTTGACCAAAAAATTAACTAACAAAGTGTTAATGCATGTCAAAAAAAATTATATCCTTTGATTTGTGCTTTAACATAGTTTTCAAAGATATAATTTTTTGTGACATGTATGAACATTTTATTAATTAAATCAATGGTCAATATTTGGCACGAAATACACTGGGGACCAATAAACCAGGACGAAGGTAGTACTACGTACGTACTTTGGTTAGTACTCCCTCCATTTACTTATACAAGGCCACTCTAAAAAAATACATTTTGCATCTATACAAGGCCACAAATAGTAATCGAGCCTTTCTAGTTTATGGCTCAATTTCATAATCTCTCCAACCAAGGTAGACAGTGAGTGGTCGAATTAATTTCGTAGTTTGCACAGTATGCTTGTTTTTCTCAAGAAGTTATGTTTACCGAGGCATTAATTAGAACGAATGCATGAATGACCACTAAATTTCCATGAACTTGTACATGCATTGGTTAGTTTCCTCTTGACACTGCTTGCGTCGGGTGATCTAACGCACCTCGAAATCCAACATGTAATGGTACTACTACTAGTATAGTAGAATTGAGACTTATCAAACGGAAAAACGAATGTTTTTTAGATGAGCCCTATAAACCCTAGTGGGTACGTACTCCGTAAAAACAGATTTTTCCAAAACTAAGTCGCTCCCTTTCATGAATTCTGTAGTATACTCCTCCGTGATGCTCCCTTTCATGAATTATGTACTTCCTGTCACCGACATGTGGGACATATAGCAACCGGGTCGACGTGTCAAGCACCAAATAACAGTGCAGAACAGCAGGGGGACGCACCCCACTCGTACCGGCCCAGTAGTAGTAATGAGAAATGAGACGTCAAATCACAATGCCACACCTTCCCAGACAGAAGAAGCAACCATTATTTCATACTTCGGTTCGACATCATCTCAAACCACATACTAGTATTGCTTCTGCCTCAAGAAGGACACGCGCATCGCCTTGGTACATCATGACATGTGGGACCGCATGACAGGCCATGCTCCCCCGCCGATCGCTCGGTAAAATCACTTCATTTTTACTATACTTCCTCCGGATCGGTTTACTACATTGCATGCACGTCGTTCTAGGTTGAGAATTTAACTGGCTATATATATATATGATGAACAGTATGCTAGCCTTTTAAAAAATGTATACTTTTGTACAGTAGTACTCCACTATCGATGGATTGCGCCATGGAGCAAAAATTGAATTTAAAAAAAGGTGGTACATATAGAGAGCGCTCGTCACCAAATTATGCATATAGTACTATTAAAAAAGCTAGTACGTGCTTAATTGGGGTGCTAAATTCTATTAAAGAAATACAAGTACTAGTATGTGCATACTGAAGAGTTAAAGTAACAAGAAGAAACATAACATAGTTCTACTGGGGGCTCAGCACAACACACCCCTCAAATTAAACTAAGCACACCTGAAATTAAACTATGCAACTAATCCGGTAGACACTGCATTAGAAGTTTAGAACCACCATGAGCAACGACACTGCCACCTTACTCAGAGTTCTCGTCCATGTCCTCGACTTTGTCCTTGTCCCTCTTCCTGTTGGCTGATACTTCTTTGCTTGAACCGCCAACTTGGCTGTTGCTCTTCATCCAACCCTTGTAGATATTGAAACAAAGGTAGTCATCCAGTGCAGCGTACTGGATGTGGTCTATATCTAGTACATTCCGCTGCCATGCATGACGATGAAACGTGTATGGAGGTTTCTCCAGTTTACCGTACGAAGGATGAACCATGGCTCCTGCCAGGGTCAGCATTGAAGGCTTACGAGAGGGCACCAGCCGATTCTTCTAGAGGTCGAAGGGGTTGCCTACAATGAGGCCTATCTGACGCAGGACTCCTTTGTCGTTCTTAAAGTCTACGGTAACGAATTTGACTGTTTTGTCCTCGAGGAAGTTCTTAAAATCCTGGCACTCAACGTCGGCATGGCATATGTGGTAGACCAAGCAAACGTTATGTACGCAAACCTGGATCACGACGGGCTTCTTTCTCTCTTCGTCCTTTAGATCCTCCTCTCGTCCCACGTCTGTGGTGTACTCGACATCTAGCCCAGCGACCCACTCATCATGTGAGTTTTCGAACATGCGTCCGAAGCGAGAAAGGCATCCTTTCACCGTCGCGGAAGTACGGGTGTAGATGACATCGAACTCATCACCGATTATGGTTCTAACCTTGTACTCACCGCCGATCGGGGAGATTTGGGACGCCATAGATTTGGGAGGAGGGTTAGGATTAGTGGAACTGCCGTAATGTGAATGGACGGGACGACTAGGAGCGAACCGCTGTAGTATTAAAGGACGTGCGCGGACGAGTAGGAGTGAACTGCCAGCGTGCGAATGGCAGGTTAGTTGCTTTCCATTCTCCCATGATACGGGCTTCCGAGAGCCCTTGGATCTGAGATCGAACGGTTGCATGGCGTGATTCTAGACCTATGGGTGAATATCCTATCCTGGAGGGTTATTCTTAAAATTTTCAGCAACTTAGCATGCGACCGTTTGATCTCAGATCCAAGGGCTGCCTGCAGCCTGTATCATGGTCGCGCCTACCACGACCGTCGCGTCGCTCGCGCGGTCGCGCCCTTGGAGATTTAACACAGTGCGTTAGGCTATCTGATGTTGGCATGTCATACATAGTCATCACTTAGTCACTCATACTACACCAAGGTTGGCTATAAGTGTATTTTTTTTACTCCTCTCTATCTCTTTCTTGGTACTCCCTCTGTCCCATAATATAAGAATGTTTTTGACACTAGTGTAGTGTCAAAAACATTCTTATATAATGGGACACAGGGAGTACTAGTATTTATTGCATTTGCCAAGGAGTGGCCTCTTCCAATGAAATGGTGTTGCTAAGTTTGCTTCATTTAATTAGCTATAGACACAAAATTTTCTTTTCACCTAGGTACACGCGCTTAGCACCGTTTCTTCCTTGCGTCACCAAACTAGACTCTCTCTTCTTGATTAACTTGCCACATCATACTTTATGCCTATGTGGCAAGCTTAAGCACCTGTAGGAGCAAGTAAGTACAATAGTGCGCTTTACATGGCATTTTTGCATATGTGGAGGAAAGAGAGGCAAGGAAAAAGTGGAGAAGTGGGCTCTCATGCAAGAGCCAGCCTCTACTACTACATGGTGGAGCATTGGGAGAGGCTCCTGTATGGAGGTTGTCAGGAATAGGGAGACTCACGCCGGTCGTAGCGCTGCAGTCAAAATGATAATGGCAAGTCAAATCATGGGGCTCCACCTGTCCAGTAGTAACTCGCTATCAAATCACACAGCCCTACATTTGCAGCAGCCTACTCCCTCGTCTTCTCGCATCTCTGTCGAACCGACTAGGCGTAACTGCCCCGCCTACCGCGCAGGAAAAGCCTCGCCCTCGACTTTTAAATACAACTAATCCCTCTGTCTAGGTGAGTAAGTCATCTTACGAAAACCAAATAATCCCAAAATACTACGGCGCGGTGCATTAACTTCTACCTCGTTTCTTGTTTCTTCACATATCAACCAATAAGAATCCAATGATATACTTTTTGTGACATAGTAACTCATACTTAGTTAGTCAAACGGATGACCTAGAACTACATGTAGGCCCTATAAACCAAGACGCCTACAAATAAAAAACCGAGACAGAGAGGGTAGTTCAGCATGTATCTTTTTAGATCAATATAGTCAGGATTCACCAAGGAGCAAAACCAAGTGGTAGGGTGCTCCTGTCGTGTTGGCGTAGCAACTCAAGCAGGGTCAGTCTGCACACGAAATGGCGACACACTTAACAGGACCCCTTTGGCAGACATGTGGCTCATCCACCATCTTGTTCCACGTGCGATGCACCAAATTACAGTTCAGAGCAGCGGTTGGAATTGGAGGCACCCCGGTCGTAGCGCCGCAGTATTAGAAAATGAGCGATGAGGGGTCAAATCACAAAGCCCCACCTTTCCCGCATTAAGCTGGACGGACGAAGCAACCATCATTTCACTCTAGCGCGCAAGAGCATAAAGAAAAGAGAAAACAATGATGCGTGTGGCAGCTACCTAGGGCACCCTAGGGTAGGGGTCTCCACTACAGATTCTTTTTTTAAAGCGCCTCCACTACAAATCGGCTTCTCCCTCGTCCTGTTGAAGAAAATCGATGATGAGTGCGGCGGTAGGGTTTGTAGGAGTACTACGGCGTGCGGGGCCACGTCGTAGTAAATGGGTTCGAGTCGACACCTTAAATATGTGTGGGCCGCTTGGTTTTATGGGAACGAGGCAGCATTTTGGGTTCGGGGACCAGTGGAGATATAGCACGTACAAAAAATTGTGGGCGTAGGTTCGACCGAAATGCAATGATGCATGGGCCCTGCATTTTGATATAACCGGGGCCGCGTGAAATTTGCTACTCTACTCAAAACTAGTAAGGTACACATGTATTGAACGCATGAGATTTCGAAACCAAATTATATATAAATACACACTATAGCATGTAAAGCTTTGAGTCATATATGCATGATGTAGATGTTCGTTTAGTTCTTATAGTTCATCTCATTCAAAATCAATTAGTTTTATAAAAATGTTAAGATTCATGGGGTTGTGCATTGTAAATCATAAAGTAAAAAACAAATAATGGCAATTCATTTAGAAAAAAATAATCAATTATGATACAGAATATTCTAGGACAAAGGAGAAGTGCTTGTGTTGTGAGGTTTGTGCATTATGCTTAAGTTCAACCATGGAGTCTTCTAAATTGTACATGTGGCAGATCTGGTGGAATGTTGATGATATCCAACGGCTAGTAGTGCTCGGATTTTCCCATCTCTGCACTGTCGGGTTAGCTTCATCTAGCGACCATCTTTCAAAGTTATTGGCACACTATATAGTTCTTGTGCCATAGTTGCATGTTTTGGAAAAAAGCTACTAGTGGGTTGTACTATCTATTTAGGAATAGAAGATGTATACATGGAAGTTGTAGGGAAAGAGATGACATGGAGGATCTCAATTCCTATGAGTAGGGATTGGAAAAGAGATGTCATTTGGTTCACACATCATAGGAACTTTTCTATTGAATCTAGAGTTGACATGTATCTCAATTCATATGAGGAGGGATTAGTAAAGAGATGTAATTTGGTTCATATCATAGGAACTTTTCTATTGAATATACGCTAATGTTTATTTTCCTTTGAAATTAAGGGAGCATAGGAATCCATTCATATGAACCAAGTGGCTCTAAAGCTATAGAAATGATATCATGTTTATGTCCTTTGAAATGCAGAGTATATGAATCTATTCCTATGAACCAATTGGCTCTAAAGGAAAAAAATACTATAAAAATCATATCATATAGAGTTCCTATGATATACTTCGACACTAAAGGATGGTTGAAATTGCTGCGAGTGATACGATGGTCTTTCTTTGTAGACTCCTCACCCATCTTTATAGTTACCTCTCGAAGATGAATGAAATGATATATACAGGGTATTCTACATGTGCAATTTGGTACACGAAAACTCGGTAAAAGTTTGCGAGGTTCTAATTTTCAATCAAGCTATATACACTGCATTTCGGAACGGAGGGAGCATACGGAAGTTGCTAACACTCACGTGGAAGATTTGTGTGTAGGAGGAGTGGCTGTTCTGTTAAATGACATGGCAAAACTGACACTGTCGGATGCCGATCTAACGGTTCTTACGACATTCATCAGGAAAAGGCTTGTGGCGAACGTTTGTCGGATAATGATTTACGGACACATGCATTGCATTGATACGTGCCCCCCTCTCTCTCACGCACATGCACCCTCACGAGTCACAACTCTCCCGAGTCCTCTCGCATACTCGCACGTGGCACCCATCGTCTATCTGCAGGTAGACGTCACGCACATATCTGCTCTTCACACCCTACCCTCAGAACTTATAAAAACAAAAGACGGCGCGCACATTTTATTTTAGCTCACACGTCACACACTTATATTATTACTCTTGCGGCGAACATTCTTTGGGCATAGTATATATTGTACTCTCACAAAGAGAAGCGGTGCATGCACGCACTAGTTCTCTCACACCCACTCGCGGGTACACGTAGGAGTGCATTTTTTTGAAGCCGGTACAACAAAATTACTCCACTATATATAAAAGCAGGAGCCTTAGCGCTTGCTTTACTAGGGTTCCTCTCGTTCACTCTCTCATGCTCTCCAGATCTAAGCAAGACATAGGTGGCCACACTCTCTCTCTCTCAGCTCACGGGTGGTCACAAATCCGGCCGGACAACCTCGACCGGGGCAGGGGTGTAGGTGCATCGTTCACGCTGTCGTCGGCGTCGAGGGACGAGACCAATGATTGCCCGCGCGTCCCGATCGGTGGTCGTGTCGTTCTCTCCGAGAGAGTGCCGGCTCGGGAGGGCCTCCGACCCCTTCTTCCTCCCTGCGGTATTGTGGCCAAGATGTGGCCTCCCGACGCCTTCATTGCCACATGCCGACGACCCTCAGGTATATATTCCTTCGAAACCTGCCTTGCTCTACTTCCCCAGCTCTTCCCGCTTCGTGTGGATCCTTTTCTACTTCCGTCCGCTGTTCCAAAGCCACCTAGACTTCTACTATTATTAGAAGTAAAGCTAGTTCATACAGTCAACTCAAAGCGTTGGTTCAAACAGGGAAGAAAGTGGGAAAGATGTAGCATGAATCTAGGACTTGGTTCTAAGAGGAAACGGGGGAAAGTAGTAATATCTGTCACTGTTTAAATAACCGTATTTCGTATTTGCGCAAATAGGGATGTCTGTCTCCATATCCTTTCGGGATGTCTGTCTCCGTATCGTTTCTATCCGCGCAATCAAAAGCACACACCTCAGTTTTAGTACAACTGCGCAAAATGAGATGGCTATCCCTCATTGCCGTCGTCTAACCTCCAGTCTTCAAGGTATTCCTACATTCGTAGTAACTAAGGTAGAATGACCAACGCAATCTAAAAGAAGCCGATTCGTATGTTTACTTCCTGATTGCAGTGCAGGGACGAGCAAAAACAACTGCATCCTAGTCCGGAATGCACTTTCTGCCAGTTCTTCCACGGACCGAGGACTAGCTGGCACGGCTGCAGGGCGGTTTTTTGGAAAGGTGCGTGGACAAGAGGCATTGTGGTCTGCTTATTTCTGCAAATAACGGTGCTTAAATTTAGTGGAATGCACAAGCATTTCAACTGGTCAGTACACTGCATGCTTCAGTTTGGCATTCCAGCTGAGACCACAATTATAAATGGTTATTCTGGAATGAGAGAACCTAACCCTGGATGGTGGCAACAAGAAAATACCAGAGTGAACTCCAGGAAATTTAAGCCTGCTGGGAGGCCCTTTGCTCATAGAAGCCTTGCTTGTTTTTTCCTGATTTGTAAACCTTCTCACAACTTTGTCTTTTGTTGTGAACTAGTATATGTTTGTTATGTTCTATGAATCATTGAGATGTATAAAATTTCTTAACTTATGCTTTTCAATATTTTTATGAAGACGAGTTTAATGTGAGTGTTCCACATGAGCGCTAGACTAGTGTTGAACGTTTGGAATTTATTACATTGTGGCCTCAGTTAACTGCATGAACCACTGTAACAAGATACATAGTTGCTTATATGTCAGACAACAGATTGTTGATTGTTAGCTGGTCGATAGCCTAGTATTGAAGCGAGCTGAGCCAATGTGCCGTGTTTTGCAGAACTTCTTACAAGTGAGGTAGCACCAACAGTGTTTACAAGTACTTATGTATAGGTGGCGCACGGTTCTCGAACGAGTGCTCTATTTCATCAAAACACACACTTCTTGTATGATAAACCGTGACAACTTATGTCTTACCATGCCATATTCATGAAGAAACTAGTGAGGACGCATCTGTTTCGGCAACAATTATGATGGTTCTCACATGATTCATGGGCACACAAAAGTAGCAGCAGTTCCCATAGACGGATTCAAACGGAGTACTAGCCCCAGAGGGGTCGATAACAGGCAAGGTTCGGATAATTAGACACAATCCAAACTACTATTAAACACTAGATGGGGCAACTATTTCATGCCTCGATCTAATTTGGGCTGGACACTAGATGGACCTTGCCATGAACATCATCGAGGACGTCCCGCAGCAGCTCAATCCTGTGAACCTTCATGAAGACAACCTTGTGGCCTTGCCATTGATAAACTTGTTTGTGGAGGCATGCCACATCATCTTCATGTGTAAGCTTGACAAGAACAGTATGCCTCACAAACGAAGGAGTAGCTTTGAACTTCTTGTGCTTCAGTACACCCTGGACAACATGCCTGACAACAGTGAGGCTGGAATAGACCTCTTCATTGGTATAACCGCAAATGGCTTCCAGGATTCAACAGCCTAAGAACTCTGTTTTCCTAGTGCGTATATTCAGGTCGTCCGCCTCATAGCGAGTGACATGCACAAGCACACAATCCTTGTGTGCATCAGGGCTCTAATTGAAACAGAAACAAATTCTGAATTACTTTTCAGTATAAGAAACACAAGCTATTTAAACCACTATGTATAGCATGGCATCGAAGCTAATAATATTTTGCATTATTAATCACCACATGCTGCCTTTTCTAAAAAAATCACCACATACTTAGATGAAAAACCACAATCGAGATTGGCAAAGAAGGAAATCACCTTGGGCAGCTCAGGGGGGTGGGGGGGGGGACACATCCTCGAAGGGGGAAAACTGCTCCAGCAGTGCCACAGGGGCTGTAACCTCAAACGAGGCGTTGACCATCTCAGTAGTCGCCGTGAGCGTATCTGGGGTCGGCTCGGTGGTTGCCTCCATCTTCTTGGAGCTCTCTATCTCGTGGGGATCAGCCTCCCGTGTCTGCTCCAATATCGGCAGATCTTTGCCTGGTTCTCCTTGGTCCATCATGAAACTGACGAATACTAGGAGACCACTGAAAGGAAAACACAATCGCAATGACAATGAAACAAAAAAGAGAGTGAGGATCGGTTACTGCTTTGCAAAAGTTCTTTTTTTTTCTCTGAACAAAAATATACCAACATCACGGATTCGCTTACCTTCCCTTCGTTGGGAGAGAAGAACAGTGGCAGATGTGAGTGTTGCCTTTCTTGAAGACGGTGAGGGAGAAGGGAATTCAGCGAAGAGTGAAATGATGGTTGCTTCGTCTGTAAAACTTAGACTGTGGGGAGGTGGGTTTTTTTGATACGACGGCTCGTTACTGCCGCGCTACGACCGGGTTGACTCTCCGCCTGCATACTGCCTTCTAATTTGGTGGATGGCATTTGGGCCCACGCGTTGCATGGCCCACATGTCGGTGAACAAAAGTATAATGGCATTCAGTAGAGGGAGACGTTTCAATGACCTAGGAGGAGCCAGAAGCGGTAGAGTGTCTCCACTGTACTAGTAGTAATTGTTTTTCTGGGTAGCTGTAGAGTGTCTCCACTATACTAGTAGTAATTGTTTCTGTAGGCCCAAGACAAAAC
This sequence comes from Triticum dicoccoides, assembly GCF_002162155.2. Classification (NCBI taxonomy): domain Eukaryota; kingdom Viridiplantae; phylum Streptophyta; class Magnoliopsida; order Poales; family Poaceae; genus Triticum; species Triticum dicoccoides. Next base: position 799,058,914 of record NC_041385.1, read on the forward strand.
AGCCAATCCACACTAGTAAATAGTAAAATCAATTCAAAAGGC
>NC_041385.1:799059171-799066874 GCF_002162155.2 Triticum dicoccoides
TCTTCTTCCTCCTCGGTCCCACCCACCTAACGTCAGCTTGCTCCACTCGTACCCCCAAATTCCTCACCTCACTCCTACAGAAACCCCGAGCTCCCCTTCTTCCTCACTCCTACAGAAAACCCCCAGCTCCCCTTCTTCTTCGATCGCACTACAACTAGGCTCGTCATTTGTTACTCTGCTCAAATCCGTGAGCGCGACGCGACGCCCTCGAGGAAAATAGAGTCGGTTGACCCCAGCGCCAAGAAGATGAGGCTCCCGCGAGCGGTGACGTTTGTTGTAGATCCCGCAGCCGGCAGCGCGGGGAGAAGCGGCGACCCCGCCCCCACCGGATCCCAGGAACCCGTAGAATCTTAGGTGGATCGCATCAACGATCTCCCGTACGCTGTCCTTGGGGAGATCATCTCGCTTCTGCCCACCAAGGATTGCTGCCGCACCGAAGTCCTCTCAATTCGGTGGTGCCCTCTATGGCGTGCCGTGCCCCTTAATCTCGACTGTCGTCAGCTATCTCTCTTCAATGATTTTGAAATCCCCAGAGCCATCATCTCCTCCCACCAGAGCTCCGTTCAAAGCCTCTACATCCCGTCATGCTACCTGAGCAAGCATACCATGCCCTGCACGGTGGACGCTTGGCTGAAATCCCCTGAATTCACAGAACTACAGCTGCTTGAGTTCTACTATTCCCCTGGAAATCACATACCGCATACCGAACGCCATGAACTTGTGCCCTCAGCACCGATGTCCATCTCGCGGTTTTCCTCCTCTCTTCACACCGCCACCTTTGCGCTGTGCTACCTACCAGACAATCTGGTACTAAACCTTCGACTCCCATTTCTCAAGAAACTTTCACTTGTGCGGGTTCGTATATCGGAGGCCTCATTGCATAGCATCATCCACTCCAGTTGCCCTGCGCTAGAGTGCTTGGTGCTTGTTTTCATAGTTAGAATCGGTTGTCTTCAAATAAAGTCACCTAACCTTGTAAGAATTGGAATTTCTTTTGACGGAAGGCAGCTCATCATCCAAGATGCCCCTTCACTTCAAGGGTTGATCCTTGATTCTATTTATTCACCGTTGCTAATAACCGTCCTCTCTGCGCCTAAACTGGAGACCTTGGGTGTAATACATTATCTCTGTGCTCATTTCAATATGGTGTTTGGCTCCACAGTTCTTCAGGTACTTTATATTATCATCTACACTTGTAACCATAAGCTGCATTTTAAATTTCTGCCATAATTTATATATCATCTTGGAGTACACGTTTTGTACTAATATTATGTTCTATGCTCAATGAAGAGTTTCTCCATGGATGGCCTATCAATGGTGCTGGATTCTGTCAAGATCTTATATATCCAAATGAATAGTTTTGATCTGAACAAGATTATTGGCTTGTTACAATGCTTTCCATGTCTAGATAAGTTGTATATAAAGGTGATAATTTCATGCACACTGGAAGCCCGCATATAGTGTACTAGAATTAACCGTTCAGCTGTTGCTCTTTCCACACTCTTCTTTTAGACCTTAATTGTTTTCAACCTTCATGTCTATTTAGGCAACACGACGGGGTAAGAAAGTTATAACCAATCGGGGGATTCGTAAGCATTGGGATTTTCTCACTTCTCATGAGATTCGATTGAAGACAATAACGCTAGAACGATATGTAGCCAACTATGCAAACACAAGATTTGTCACATTCTTCCTGCTGAATGCGAGCTTACTATTGTCCATCAGGCTTAAGTTTATCAGAAGCATGGTTTTGATGAATGGGTATGTCGAAGAGCAAAAAAAGGAGTTTCAGGTGGGCAAAAGAGCTTCTGAACATGCCGGGCTTCTATTTACAACATATTGTGGTCATAATCTAGTAAATTTTACGACCTAGGATCTTCATTCTATGGACCTGACCGATCCATTTGACTGTGACTGCCGAAAACAGTGCAGGAGTTAGATGTTGTTGCCCTTTTCAATCTGGTTTTTTTTGTAAACCTGATGAACAATCAACCCTTGTGCTTTTGTACAGTTTGTAAGCTGGACTTAGATGTTCCTGCCCTTTTCAACTCGGCTGTGACTATCATATTTTCTTTGAAACAAGGCAAATGGCTTGCCATTCGTTTAATTTAGAGTGAAATATTGTAACAAATCACAACCAAGGGAAATAACATCACTCACGCCGGCTGCTTGAGCTCACTGTGCATTACAGAAGTCAAGTGATTAGCCCCCACCAGCACCCACAAACTTATTTTGAACTAGCACATCAAATGGGTTGTAAATTTTCATAGGAAAGGTTGTATGACCGTGACAGATTCGGATTCTGACATTTGCGACCCGTGAGGAAATAGCCTATCCAAGGTGGTGTCGACTTACTAGCCAGTCAACAAATGATTCTGCCTACCAACCGTTGGATTGACATCCAACATCTGTCGTGTATCTTCTATCTCTTGTCTTCTTCTTCCTCCAGCCGCCCAAAGCAAACCACCCCGTCGGCTCCGCCTGCTCCCTCCTCCCATGGCTGGCTGCGCCTCCGCCGCCCTACCGTACGTACCCTCCAACGTTGGCCAGTCCCTCCCTCTATTCCCCCACACGTCATGTTATTCTCCGGCGACGTCAGCCCCAACACGCACCCGTGCCCGAACCTGTCAACCCTCGTACTCCCCTCCGCCTGCGACTGGACCAGCACATCTTCAACGGCTCCTGTTTGTTCCGTCCGAGGCCTCGCCGTCGTCCTCCGCCTTGCGGCCTTGGGTCGCTCGCCGTGCATGGTGCGCCGCCCTCTTGCATTGCCAACGTCGTCAAAAACCGAGAGGAACAAGGAGATGACTGTACGTGGAGAGGATGACAGTAGGGACCCACCAGCGTCATGGCAGTACGCAAGCAAGTGCCTCTATAGTACAAGCCCAAAAATATGGTTCCTCCTAGTCCTAATGGTTGGACATCTGGGGCTCATGCCATTGTCAACATAGTCAATAAACGAGAGAATTACACTACGAGCGGCTGACACTAGGGACCCAGCAAGTCGCACAGTTTTTTTTTGAGGAACAAGCAGTTGTTATTTATACTAGTTTTAGCGATGGATCAGGGTAACAACGGGGCTGTGCGGGGGCTGTGGCCCGTCTAGCCAAGGTTTTATTTATGTTTACCACATCATGAGCTCAGTTGTGTTTTTTTCTTGCTGAAAATGGCTAGCCCAGTTCTATTTTTTTAAGAAATACCCAAACAAGGCCTACTTGCTTTATCGGCCCTGCTGGGCTGCAAATCTTTCAAGACGATGAGAGTTTCATTCGGTTTGCTCAGAAATGGCCTGTACATTTTGAAAACACATCAAACCGGGAATTAGTTTCAATTTTTTTTCATTACAAGATCTTAAATTCCATTGATTTTTATGCGTGGACAATTATTTGGATTTTATATTTATATAAATTATTTTTCAAAATAGTTTGAATGTGAATCGATATTTCTAGATTAAAAATAGTTGACCGCACCGAAATATGCAAAATTTCGTATACTTTTTAACCGTGGCCACAATATGGGGTGTAATGCTAACAAAAAGAAGATGGGCTCCAAAAAAATCTTAAGAATTAGCAAATGGGCTGTACATTATTAGAAATAATGGCAGATGGGTTCTATGCTGTTTTCCACAGATTTGAGGCTGACTTGTGCGCCTACTACAGGTTGACGCCTATGCTTTCATAAAAAAAGGTTGACACACACGCAACGCCCTGTCAACTTAGTCAACACACGAGAGCAGTGACTGTTGGATGTCCATCCAACCGCTGTCGTGCTTCTTCAATCTCTGCTCTTCATGCTCCAGCCGCTCAAACAAGCGCCGGCGGGACTGCCTGCTCCCTCCTCCAGCGGCTAGCTATGCTGCCGTGCAGGCCTCACGGCCCCATCGTACTCCCATCGCTGGCCTAGCCATCCCTCTATACTCACCCACACATGATGTTATTCTCCGGCAACGACAGACGAACCAGTAAACCCTCGTACTCCTCTCCGCGCGGGCTTCCACTGCCGCGTCTTCCCCGGCTCCGCGTCGTCCCCTTCCTAGGCCTCGTCATCGTCCAGCGCCGTGGTGCTCTCTGCGCGGCGTGGTCAACTTGGTCAAGGAATGACCTCCATCGGAAGAGTACTGTACGTGGAGAGGCTGACAGCTGGGTCCACGGCCACAACCCAGTTTTTTGTGATTTGCCAAGTAAGTCGCTTTGTAAGGCCTGTTGGGCTGTAAATCTTTCAAGACGAGGAGAGCTTTCATTCGGCTGGCCGAGAAAATGGCCCATCAGTAATGAGAAATGGGTTGCACATTTTTAAAACACATCAAACCGGCAATTAGTTTTAAATATTATTTTTTCATTTCAAGATTTTAAATTACATTAATTTTTATGCGTGTAGAATTTGATGTATTTTATATTGATATACATTTATTTTTAAAATCAGTTTGAATGTGAGTCGAATTTCAGGATTAAAAACAGCTCGGACCGCACCGAAATATGCAAAATTTCGTATAATTTTTTAACCGTGGCCACAATATGGGCTGTAATGCTAACAAAAAGAATATGGGCTCCAAAAAACATTAAGAGTTAGCAAATGGGCTGTAAATTATTAGAGATAATGGCAGATGGGTTGTATGCTGTTTTCCACAGATTTGAGGCTTTCCTAAAAAAAGGTTGACGCACAAGCAGTGACGGTTGGATGTCCATCCAATGGCCGTCGTGCTTCTTCAATCTCTGCTCTTCCTGCTCCAGCCGCTCAAACAAGCGCCGGCGGGACTGCCTGCTCCCTCCTCCCCGCGGCTGGCTGTGCTACCGCGCAGGCCTCACCGCCCCACTGTACTCCCATCGCTGGCCTAGCCATCCATCTACTCACCCACACCTGTTGTTATTCTCCGGCGACGGCAGACGAACCAGTAAACCCTCGTACAGTCGTACTCCACTCCGCGTGGGAAACAACTGCCGAGTCTTCCCTGCCTCCGTGTCGTCCCCTTCCTAGGCCTCGCCGTCGTCCACCGCCGTGGTGCTCTCGGTGTGGCGTGGTCAATGTGGTCAACGACCGACTTCCATCAGAAGAGTACTGTGCATGGAGAGGCTGACAGCTGGGTCCACGGCCGCAGCAAGGAAGTGCCTCCTTATTACACGCAAAATAATTATTCCTCCACCTGACAGCAGGGACCCACCGGACGGGCCACCGTATTTCGCGAAAAAAACGTTTCCCCCCTGACTGGTGGGACCCACCAGCTACACCTTCGCATGCAAGGAAGTGCGTCCGGGCAAAAAAAAACGATTCGCCCCCCTGACTGCTGGGACCCACCAGCTACATCTTCGCATGCAAGGAAGTGCGTCCGGGCAAAAAAATGATTCGCCCCCCTGACTGCTGGGACCCACCAGCTACATCTTCGCAGGCAAGGAAGTGCCTGACAGTCGGGACCCACCTGGTCGAAGCGTACGTAGCGTTGTCATTCTGGTCGCGAACGTGTACGTACATATATACTGGTGGATGTAGAGGCGCGCACATGTCGTAGTAGTGGTGCGCACATAGCATGTACACGTACATACAGCGGCCAGGGTGCAAGAAAGAAAATACGACCACATATGTATACATACGGGCGGGGTCTCGAACGCCTACTCGCGCATACGTATACGGCGAGGGCTCGTGTACATGGCTGGGTCGGAACGGAGAAATAGCGTCGTCGTCGTGTTCATGGGGAGGCAACGGAATGCGTCGTGTTCATGCGGAGGCAACGGAATGCGTCATGTTCATCGGGAGGCAACGGAATGCCTCGTGTTCATCGAGAGGCAACAAAACGCGTGGCAGCCAACCGACTGGGTCGGAATGGAATGGGTGGTCGTGTTCATCGGGAGGGCTTGGACGAAACAGGCGATGGAAACGAGGCCTAGCGTACCACAAAACGGAGGAAATGGACCTCCTACGGTCAAAACGGGGGTCCTGTTGATCGAGAGGGGTGTGGCGTACCGCAAAACGGAGGAAACGGACCTCCTACGGTCGAATCGGGGGTCCTGTTGATCGGGAGGGGTGTGGTGTACTGGAAAAGGGAGGAAACGGACCTCCTACGGTCGAAACAGGGGTCCTGTTCATTGGGAGGGGTGTGGCGTACCACAAAACGGATGAAACGGACCTCCTACGGTCGAAACGGGGGTCCTGTTCATCGGGAGGGGTGTGGCGTACCGCAAAACGGGACTCCACGGGATACTGTTCATCTCCACCATGGACCTCCTCCAGCCTCCACGGGCTCCTGTTCATCCAGCCTCCACCGTGCGCTACTCCACCGGCTACTGTTCAACCACCCCTCCACCGTCTACTCTTCATCCAGCCCTCCACCGTCTACTGTTGATCCAGCCCTCCACACCACGGGGTCCTGTTCAACCACCCCTCCACCGTCTATTGTTCATCCAGCCCTCAACACCACGGGCTCCTGTTCATCCAGAGGCAACGCCACCACCCACTGTTCATCCAAACCCCCCCGCAACGCTCACTTTTCATCCAATCGACCAGCTTCAGTCAGCAGCAGTAGCGAAGGAATCGCTCCATCGGGTTCAGTTAACAGCCATCGATCGATCACTCGGGTTCAGTAACGCGTAGCCTGCAGTGCAATCGCTCGGGTTCAGTTAGAGCCCAACGCCTCGCTCGGGTGCAGTTAGAGCCAACGCCTCGCACACACGCGTATGTGTACAAGAGAAACGCGCATCGCTCGGCCCCCGATGTCACGCCCAATATGCGATACTATCCGAAAGAGACTCGAAGGTCCCACCAAGGATAGAACCGCATATTGAAACGCTTTTGCAAGGTGGATATCATTACATCAACATTACATAATAGATAGGGATACATACACGAGGCATACAATGCCACACAAATATAACATCACAATACATAAGAGCATCATCCGACTACGGATGAAACACAAACAGAAACTCGAACGACATCCACCCTGCTAGCCCAGGCTGCCGACCTGGAACCTATCCCCTGATCGAAGAAGCAGAAGAAGAACTCAACACAAGAAAGCATCGCTCTCGCATCATGATCATCGCAAAACCTGTACCTGCAACTGTTGTTGTAGTAATCTGTGAGCCACGAGGACTCAGCAATCCCATTACCATGGGTATCAAGACTAGCAAAGCTTAAAGGGAAAGGAAGGGGTAAAGTGGTGAGGCTGCAGCAGCGACTAAGCATATATGGTGGCTAACATATGCAAATAAGAGCGAGAAGAGAGCAAATGGAACGGTCGTGAAACTAGCAATGATCAAGAAGTGATCCTGAACTCCTACTTACGTCAAACAAAACCCAAAGACCGTGTTCACTTCCCGGACTCCTCCGAGAAGAGACCATCACGGCTACACATGCGGTTGATGCATTTTAATTCGTATCTGGTGTCAAGTTATTTATAACCGGACATTAACAAATTTCCATCTGCCTATAACCGCAGGCACGGCTTTCGAAAGATTATACCCTGCAGGGGTGTCCCAACTTAGCCCATGATAAGCACTCGCGATCAATGAAGGATATACCTTCTCCTAGGAAGACCCGATCAGACTCGGAATCCTGGTTTACAAGACATTTCGACAATGGTAAAACAAGACCAGCAAAGCCGCCCGGATGTGCCGACAAATCCCGATAGGAGCTGCACATATCTCATTCTCAGGGCACACCGGATGAGCGAAGCGTACAGGAACCGACGTAACCCAAGTTGCCAAGGAATGGTC
>NC_041385.1:799067064-799073740 GCF_002162155.2 Triticum dicoccoides
GGGGGGTACATTACTAGGAAAAGGGCTATAGATAGGACTGATTCTAATGGCGCACCAGGTAAATAGTGCGCCACTACTATATACTAATGGCGCACCGGTTGCTCGTGCGCCATTAGTGTGGAAGACACTAATGGCGCACCGTGCTCACGGTGCGCCACTACTATTGATTTTTTTTCCCATTTTTCCATACAAACTAATGGCGCAGGGTGACAAAGTGCGCCATTACTAGTTAGAACTAGTAATGGCGCACGACCAAGACAGTGCGCCATTAGTATATATATTTTTTTTACTTTTTTGCAAACCTACTAATGGCACACTATGCCAAAGTGCACCATTACTAGTTTAAACTACTAATGGCGCACTTTTCCACAGTGCGCCATTAGTATACATATGTTTTTTTTTACTTTTTTGCAGAAAGTACTAATGGCGCACCACCTGCCGGTGCGCCATTAGTAACCAGGATTACTAATGGCGCATTTTGTGGTGGTGCGCCATTAGTAACCTGGGACCAACAAGATATTTTGGACATCCCACCTACCCACTCACTTTCCCCACTTCATTCTCTCCACCTCCTCCTCCAAGCTTGTCTCGGCTGCCTCCTCCTCCTCACCTCATTTCCACCATAGATTCATCAAAGTTAAGTGGTGAAATTACCTTTTTTTGATAGGTAAGTAAGGGGAAAGCTATCTTCATGATGTAGATCTACTTTTTTTCTCCCTAGCTCGCTCCAACAACGTGCACATGCACTTTTTGTGGCCTAGCTAGATCTATGTATGTTTGTGGTGTTGCGTGTGTTTGTGGTGTTGCATATATGTTTGCGTTTGCAGGTACCGGTATTTGAAATGCGGTAGTTGCCAATATTTTGCCGGAATGTTGATTCATTTCCGTTTCAGCGAGAATTTTGGCACTATGCATTCTTTTTGGTCCTATTTTTAGGGAAGGTCATGCCAAATTTTTTCTTGGTTCTAAAATATCGTTTTGCTCTACCCCGCAGGCGACCATGGTCCGCACGATGACCAAAGGCATCGTGAATAGGTTTTTGAGCTCCGCGAAGGCCGAGATGCTTCAAAAGAACGAGATGGAGATAAGATGTCCGTGTCGAAGATGCAAGCTGAAGAGCCTTATTGCGGACCCGGATTCCGGGCAGGTGCGGGACCACCTGCTCTTGCGTGGTATCATGGATGGCTATCGGTGGCAAGGTGATGAAGATGACTATGAAGTCGTCCATGGGGGCCGGGCAAGAAATGAGGAAGGGCAAGAACGCCGTAACGCTACCAGACCTGCCGGACATCCCTATGGCACAGGATCCGGACAGCCCTATGGCACAGGATCCGGACGGCGATGACAACAACGACGGTACATTTACCAAAGTTGATAAGTACTTTGCCGAACATGGGTACACTAACGAGTTCTGCGGGCCTCTTTCTGAAGAACCCAACCAAGACGACCGCGATCTAGCTGGTACGACGGAGAAATCCAATTGCAGCAGGCGTCGTCTGGCGTTCAGTTCTAAGGACACGCCTCCAGCTCCCGCCTTCACCGAGCCTCAGATAGCTGAGGTGCGAAATATTATCAGCCCCAACACGCTCAAGAAGGCGGTATGTGAGCAGAACTCGGTCCCATTACAGGAGATCAAGAAGAAGGGACGGAAGCGAAAGACTAACAAGGGTGCCGGTGCGAGCCAGCCGGCATCGAGTTCGATCCGTGCTCAGGACGGACCACCTTCACCTAAGGATATCTCGAGGAGGGTTCATGTGGTAGGTATGGCGAGGCTACCGCCAAATATGCTGAATGCTGCAACCGGTGCTATGCAGAGTCTGCACGACAGTGTTCTTTCTTTGGAGAAGCGGCGTCTCAGAGAGAATGATGTGGCATACCCGGTTTTCGTGGCCAAGGTGCCAGAGGGCAAGGGCTTTGTGGATGGCGACATCGGGGGTATGATCGTCCTGCGGTTTGATGACATCTTTGCTATGTTTAAACTTCATCCGCTGCACTACACCTTCGTTCGGCCATTTTCGCTGATTATGGAGATGCGGATCATTAGAGACAAGACCCCGGACATCGTGATAGTCGACCCCTTCTACATGCGTGCCAAGCACTTGAGCAGCGCTGGGGACCGCCAAGTTGCGAGTTCACACCTCGAAGGTGTCATTCTGGCAAACCCAGATAAGGATAACTTCCTTGTGGCTTACTTTCCCGAGTAAGTCATCCCTTAACCGCCCCGTAACATATGATTTCTTATATTTCGATCGTTCTTTTTTTTTCTAACATTCCGTGTTCTGTGCAGTGACACACATTGCACACTCATCCTCTTAAGCCCGAAATATTCCATGGCCACGTATTTCGACCCGAACCATAACTCCAAGATAGACTACACAAATGTCAAGAAAGTTCTTGATGATGTTCTCCCCGGCTACGCCAAATCTGGAGGCACCTTCACCAGGGCAGTTCATAAGTACGGCAAGCACACCTTCTCACACAATACGAAGTTCTGCTGCGTCAAGTAGCTGCCTGGCGGTCAGAGGATGCCTACTACGCCCTCCATCACATGCGGGCGATCGTAAGGGACCATCATCACCTTCTGCTACCAGATAATCTCAAAGATTGGGCCGCGAGCTTGTCAGCAATCCAGGACGCGGACCTCAGACAAGAATTCTTTCGCATCCAGTCGGAGTTTGCGGACATCATCCATCAAGATGTCCTTCATACCTCGGGGCAGTTCTTCCTCAGATATCAACTGTCCAACAGTGAGATAGATGGAATGCTACAAATGCAGGGTGACAACGACCGTGATTTCATGACCATCACGACAGACGACGGCTTCATCCATGCTCCTGTCCGATGAGTCGAGTCGAAATTAGTGATGTGTAGTTCTGAAACATTGATTGGCTCATGTTGTAATTAAACTTTAATGAATTCGTATGTCTCGTTGGTTTGGACAGCCGTTCAACTTAGATGTAATCGATGCTATTTATTAGTAGGACCATGAATTGTGCTATTAATGTCTTGCTTTTCTCTTCCGATCCTTTTGTTGCATACTTACATATTGCTTATGTATTGTCTGTTGTTTGGCTTGTGCATAGAGATGCCGTTGTATGTCGTGTACAAGGCTAAGGTTCCCGAAGTCTACGACGACTGGGAGGAGTGTCGGAGACAGGTTCACCGTTTCAGCGGTAACAATTACAAAGGGTACACCACTAGGGCGGAGGCCGAATCTAGATATGCCCTCTATCTAGCGGGAGAGAGGAGGGAGCGTTGGAGGAACCGTATGAAGACCAGTTTGATCGCGATGATGCTCATCGTGATGACCACAACTCTCTTTTATGTGATGGTAGTCTAGATGATCGATATCGACTTGTAATGTGAAGACAAACTCGATACTCGCGGTCTTGAGACTTGTAATGTTTTATCTTTGTTCGGTCTTTTGAATTCGGAGACTAATATGATGAATTGTATTCGGAGACTAATCTTCTATTGTATTCGATGAATCTGATGTTGGTGTGTGCTGCTGTCTATATTCTGTCCAATAATATATTTTGTAACCTGTGCAAAAATCAGAAAAGCAAAAAAAAACCAAATATTCATACTAATGGCGCATCAAGGCAGAGTGCGCCATTAGTGTGACAAAGCACATGGTTACATATGGCCCCCCGGGAGGCATACTAATGGCGCATGGAGTTACATACTAATGGAGCACTGCCAGGTGCGCCATTAGTATACCAGATACTAATGGCGCACCAATGGTGCGCCATTAGTAAAACATTCTAATGGCGTGCTACTAATGGCACACCAGTAGTGCGCCATTAGTAGGCAAAACCGGTGCGCCATTAGTAGGCCTTTTCCTTGTAGTGGTAAAATAAAGATGACCCTCGAGAGCGCGACTCCCAAGGGAAAAAGGGCTATGTGAGGGAAATGGTAAAACCAAGGTTGGGCCTTGCTGGAGGAGTTTTATTCAAAGCGAACTGTCAAGGGGGTCCCATAAATCACCCAACCGCGTAAGGAACTAAAAATCCGGGAACATAACACCGGTATGACGGAAACTAGGGGCGGCAAGAGTGGAACAAAACACCAGGCATAGGGCCGAGTCTTCCACCCTTTACCAAGTATATAGATGCATTAATAATAATATAAGAGATATTGTGATATCCCAACATAATCCTGTCCACCATGGAGTAATCTTCAACTTCACCTGCAACTAGCAACGCTATAAGAGGGCTGAGCAAAGCGGTAGCATAGCCAAGCAACGATTTGCATAGGAAAGGTGTCAAAGGTTAGAGGTTCATGGCAATTTGGGATGGCTTGATGAGCAAAAGATAGGTAGCGCATCAAAGGGATAGAACGAAGCAACTAGCATAGCAATGATAGTAGTGAGATCCAGGGTAGCGGTCATCTTGCCTGAAATCCCGCAAGGAAGAAGAACGAGTCCATGAAGAAGACGAACGGATGAAGCCAAACCAAGCATAGACGAACGAATCCTCACGATCGCAACGAAAGAGGAACTAACAAGAAGAAGCACACAACATGGTAAACACACCACACATAGACAAGACATGATGCACAACAAGCATGATTCAAGACAAGACTACATGAAGCTACTCATGGCAAAAGATGATGCATACACGAGCAACACATCAAAGCAAGTTTAAATGAGGCCGGAAGCAACATATAACAATTCCGGTAAGTCCTCATATGCAAATTTCGAAATTAGTCCAGATCTGAATAAACCTTATGTTCAAGTTGTTAAGCAGCAAGTTAAGATGCACAAAGATGATCTACACGAGATTCTAGTCAAGTTAAATATAAAGTTCATTTAGTTCGGAGCTACGGCCTAGAAGATATGAGCAAAACAAGTTAAACATGGCATTGATGCAAAATGATTTCAAACATCAAGCAAACACCTCAAAACATGGATGCAACATGATAATATGAAACTACATGCAAAATCAAGCAAGTTTCATATAGAGCACACTCAAAACGGAGCAACGGTTCAACACATACACTCCATACAAGTTATAGCAACAATCTGTCCAAAACAGCAACTAGGCATATTGCAAGCTCCAAATCAACATGCTACAGCACCTCAACATAAAAACAAAAGGCATGGACATGATGTACAGGTAAAGCATAACAAAACATGAACACTGAGCTATCTCCAGAAATCACTAGAACATGCTCAAACACACATGGCAAGATTGCAAATAATAACAGTTCAGACTTTGCAGAGAATAACATCAGGTTGCAATGTTTAGAGCTATCAAACAACGTGTTACAGGAACTTAACATGGCAAACAAAGGCATGGCAGGAACCTACTAAATGCACAGAACAAAAGTCCCTTACTGACCAACAGCCAAAAAGGATCAGAAAATATGATGGCACCCATGTAAACATGGCAAGTTATATTACAAATTCATACATGGCAGGAACAACGATAAGTAGGCATGTAGATGAGCTTGTAACACTCACCACAGAGCAATAAATGGCATGGCAAGGCACCCAACAGTAAGAAGACATGTTTGTGAAGCTAAGCATTGCAAGAGCAAGTTCATAGGGTACATGGAACACTAGCAACAATCATGGTAACAACTGAACTTAATGTTAACAGGCTGACAGCAACATTATTTAGCAACTTTGGAGCAAGATTACAACAAGCTACAACAAGCTATAAATGCAACCAGGGACATGGATGGATAGAGCATGACATGTATAACAAAAGATCTTTAGTGAACATCTCCAGATTATGCATAGAATGACTTGTAGCAGCGGGTTTACATAGCATCACGAAATAACAGATTCAGCCTAGCAAAACAGTAACAGCAAGTACCCTACTTAACAAGCTTGATTCACTCACCACAAGTCATTGCATGACAATATAAGCATAGCATCAGCAAGAAGACATGCTTATGAAACAAACCAAGGTAAGAACAAGTTCATAGCATGCAAGGATCAACTACAACAACCTTGACAAAATTGAATAACATGTAAACAATCTACCAGGAAACATTTTGTAGCAAAAGTAGAGCACGAAAATGAAATGCTAGACTACTCCATAATTGTAAACAGGGGCATGAATGGATAGAGGAGAACCATATGTTCAAAACATCCTTACTGAAGTATCTCAAAATAAGCATGGATCTCTCTGTATCAACATGTTTACATGGCATAAAAATAACAGCAGAACAGGGTCTAAAATCAGCAACATTACGAAGCCTAGTTTGTATGCTTATGCTAGTCACCACATTGATCACAAAAATACATGGTAAGCACCTCTGTAAATATGGCATGTCATAGATCAAAACACATGTAGACATCAACCTCATAGGATGCACACATCAATCATGGCAAAAATGACAAATGAGCAAGTTCTGTTAACAGACAGCAGACAACATTGTGAAGCACTCTTGCAACGACGATTCAGGCATCAAGATGAGCTCAAATGAACATGATGCAATGGAATGAAATGAAGTACTTGTTGAGACAAACAATTTGACATATTACACGCACAAAACGGAGCTACGGATGCAGAGATATGACGGGGCCGGAGACGGAGAGGGGCGGATCCGGGTGAAGACGGGGCAGCCGGGGTCGGGCTCGCCGGAGGAGGCGCGCGCCGGTGCGGGGCAGGGCGCGGGCGGCGACTCGGGGCAGCTGGCGAGGCGCGCTGGCGACGGCGGAGTT
>NC_041385.1:799074085-799118466 GCF_002162155.2 Triticum dicoccoides
GGGAGCGGGCGGCGCGGCGCGGGGTGCGGTCGGGCCCGGCGCAGCCCGGGGTGGGCCAACCATGGGCCGGGCGGGCCGCGGCGGCGGGTGGAGGAGAGAGAGGGAGGCGCGGCTGAGGTGGCGCGCTCCGGTTGGCCGGGAGCGACCGGTGGGGTGAGGTGGCGTGACCCGATTGGTCGGAGTGATGTGGCGGCAGCGGTGGACATGTCCGGCGCGACGCGGGCATGTCCGGCGGCTGAGAGGGAGAGGGCTCGGGTTTCATCTGCGATTTGGACGGGGCATATATTTATAGGTAGAGGGAGCTAGGAGAGTCCAAATGAGGAGCGGTTTTCGGCCACGCGATCGTGATCGAACGACCGAGAGCATGGAGGGGAGTTAGATGTGTTTTGGGCCAGTTTGGAAGGGGTGTTGGGCTGCAAAGAGAAAGGAGCTTCGGGCTACGCGGTTAACCGTTGGAGTATCAAAAGACCTCCAAATGGCACGAAACTTGACAGGCGGTCTACTGGTGCTATACCAAGGCCGCTTGGCAAGACTCGGTCCATTCCGGGAATGTTTAATACCCGCACACGAAAACAAGGTCTGAGAGGGGCGACGGGCGCGCGCGAGAGGTCCGGACTCCGAACGGACAACGGAGAGAACCGGGAGAACCCGAACGGATGCATGTTTTGAAAAACATGCAGATGAAATGCAGATGATGACATGGCAAAACACAACACGCAAGAAAATGACATGGCAACTACGGCGAATAATTGGCAGACACCTGGCGCATCGGATCCGGGGCGTTACACCCGACCTCCCACCGTAACCGACAACTCCCCGAAATTTTCCTCCCCCTCGCTTCTACCACGGTTTTTCCATCATCGACGGCCCAAAGAATGTCATGCAGCTGCGTCTCCGGCCCGCCCAGGATGAAAAGCCCATTTTGTCATGATTTTTTTCATAGAAGTAGGAGCCCACCACATCTATGATGATACCGGGTTTTGTCACAATTATCGTCATAGAAGTGTCATATGTATGCCAGAAATTTTTTTCGTTCGGCCCAAAATGTCACGGATGTGTCTTTTTTGTAGTGTAAACCAGTTTAGGTTTAATTTAATTTAGGATTACCAACAGACTCAGACACATGGGACCCACACGTCAGGTTTGACCCCAGTCGGCGATGTTCTTGCTGACGCAAGCATGACGTAGTGCTGACGCAGTTATTCATTTTCTGGATTTAAATTTAATCAGAAAATTCCAGAAAATGCTATAAACTTCAAAAAATCATAGAAATTCAACCGTAGCTCAGACTGAAATAATTTATATATGAAAAATTATCCGAAAAATGCATCCATCTGTACTAGTTTCATGCATGAAAAACCAACTTATACTACTATATAAGTGAAGCATTAAAATGGCATTTATAAAGGGCTTAATTTGGAGATGCATTTGAATCTTTGGTTCAAATGGATTTCAACCAAATGGAAGCTAGCTGCATTAGCTCAAACAGCATCACATCTACATGCCATGATCATGCATCATATTGTTGCATATGCTTGTGTTTTGATTGTCGACGCCGTTCCTTCTTGATAGGTCCTGCTTCGGAGAGTGCCTGAGAGTACCTGTCTGTGAAGCAGTACCTCCTCTGTTGATCTACCAGGGAAGAAAACCCCCCTTGTTCATTCCGATACAATCCTACTCTCTCGCTCCTGCTCTCAGTTATTGCATTAGGACAACAACGATTCAACTGCTACTTTGTGCTGCGATAGTTGAACCCATTCCTTTGCATGACCTGTCATTGCCACAGTAAATAGTTGAAACCCTCTAGCATGTGTAGGAGTTGATTGAGCCATGTTGTGTTCCTACCATGCCATGCCTGCTATTGCTTAGAGTTGTGTCAGGTCTGATTCATTGGGAATGAATTGGAGTATAATGCTATGTACTGATGCTGAGAGTGAACGTGTGAACACGATTTAGAAAAGGTAGCGGTAAGAGGCCATGTAGGAGTACATGGTTGGTTGTCTCACTGGAACCGTACATGTGTATTTTATCCAATGACTAGCTACTACCACGCATTGGAATGCTTAAGTGCCCCTCTCGACTTATTAACCAACTTGATCTCTGTCCAGGAGTCGCAACTAGTTTCAGGTGTTTGTAGGCAGTGTTATTCTTCTACGAACTGACACCCGGCAGGGTGGGCTTGGGACATACTAGGCACAGGTTGAACGGTGTACTAAGTGGCACCCGGTTGGTGGGCTTGGGAACCCTGCTCACATTGTTTGGGGTCGTGATGGAAACCTCGGCAAGACTCCCTTGCGGATGGAACCCGAATAGGCGATAAACCTGGACTAGAGACTTGTGTGGTTAGTCAGGTCGTGGCCGACACCCTCGCCAGGCTTCCGCTTCAAGGTTGCCGAGATACATGATGTGTACATGGCGGTAAGTAGCGAGAGCATGTGTGAAGAAGTACAACCCTGCAGGATTAACATGATCTATTCGAATAGCCGGGTCCGCGGTTATGGACTTCTTGGATGCTTACGTGGTACATAGACAACTTGAAGTGGATACTCTAAAATGCTCAAGACAAGTGTGAGTGCTATGGATGGCCTTCTCGTAGGGAGATGGGGATGAATCCATAGTAGTGTATTGTGTGGTGATTAGTGGACTCGTGTGCGCCATCTCACCTCAAAGAAGTTTCTCGTAGTCGTAGAACAGGATAGCCACTGAGTCAAAGCTGGCTTGCTGCAACTAAACCCCACATTACCTTCTTGATACAAATGCATGTATGATAGGATCTGATGTAAGTCTTGCTGAGTACCTTTGTACTCATGTTGCTTTATTTATGTTTATGCAGCGGAGACTTCGGTCTTACTAGTTTCTGTGGACTTCGACAAGTAGCTTGTACCTCAGCTACGATCTTGATCGGATGTTGTAGATAGTCAGGCTCCTCAACCTTTTTCATTTGTAGATGTCTATACTCAGACATTGTAATGCTTCCGCTCATTGCTTGTATGCTCTGAATGTTGGGTCATGTGACCCCTGTTTGAAATAATGCTATGATGGCTCTTCTGAGCCTTTATCTATATGAGTTGTTGAGTTATGTTGTGATGCCATGTTGTACAGCAGATACTTGCATGTTATGCGTATGTGTAATGTGTATTGCTATGTATGGGATCTGACTATCTAGTTGTTTATCCTTAGTAGCCTCTCTTACTGGTAAATGTATCCTAGTGCTTCCACTGAGCCCTGGTAGCTTGCTACTGCTCCGAAACACTTAGGCTGGCCGGCATGTGTCCTTCTTCGTTCCTGTGTTTGTCCCTTCGAGGAAATGTCGTGCGATGTCTATCAGAGTCCTGTTAGCCTGCTACAGCCCGGATTCTATGGAGTCCTGCTAGCCCAGCTGCTACAGCCCGGATTCACTCGCTGATGACCGACACAATCATTGCTGGGTCATGTATGCATGTCCCTGTAAGTTAGTGCCACTTTGCGTTCACGACTAGCCATGTCATCCTGGGTTCTTGTCATATGGATGCTAGCGACACTATCATATATGTGTGCCAAAAGGTGCAAATGGTCCCGAGCATGGTAAGGCGACACCCGTGGGAATACCGTGCGTGAGGCCACAAAGTGATATGAGGTGTTACATGATAGATCGGTGTGGCATAGAATCCGGGTCCTGACAGCTTTGGTATCAGAGCCTGACTGCCTGTAGGATTACCAAGCCAAACTGGTCGAAGTTGAGTCTAGAAATTCTTTAGTTATATAAGGGAATTGATTGTGGGAAGGAACGTAAGGCTCTTTTTACTCCTTATACCTCATGGCCTTCTGATCTGAGTCATCCTATCTTTCCTGCCGGGTTAAGGAACTAGGCTTTCTCTTCCATCTATCAGGATCACGTGTTACTACTCCGTAGTCCCATAGGATTGGTTGATCAAAGTCATATCCTAGTTTCGAGTACTTCCAATGTAGCCTGTTTAGTACGATCTCAGAACCTTGACTGGTGATGTTGAGTTGTTGTACTATCCCATTTTAGCAGGATGTCCCATTTTGAGCATTCCACTGCCGTTATGCTGCCTGAATTGCCCTAGGAGCTCAAGAGATACTAATTTCCTTGTCTTACATTCTACAGCCTATAGTTGATGCCGATTCCATCCTTGGTTTCGTTTCTCAGGATGTCGTCAGTTAAGCGAAGTTCTTTTGCTCATAGCCAGAACCATGGAGATGGTAGGGATGAGGATCCTCCCGACCAACCTTCGTTGGCAGAGTTCATGTAAGAGATGGAGAGAAACAAGCGTGAGTCTAACCGCTTGTTGGCACGTATCGAGGAGAACACCGCACATCATTTCAAAGGGTCTGCAACCATTCATGACTTCATTCGCTTGCATCCACCCACCTTTCATCATTCTCTTGAGCCACTCGATGCAGATGACTGGCTCCGTAGCATCACTCATAAGCTGCGTTCCACGAACGTAGCTGAACCTGACAAGGTCACCTATGCTACATACCACCTGGAAGGTCCTGCTAGTCTTTAGTGGCAGAACTATGAGGCTATGCTTCCAGCTAGCCAGATTCCTACCTGGAGAGATTTCACTGAGGTTTTTCGCGAGCATCACATTCCCCAGGCCCTCATTGATTGCAAGAGAGAAGAGTTCTGTAACTTCACCCAGAGTAAGATGGCTGTTGATGCTTACAGTAGAGAGTTTGAGAACCTCGCCCGTTATGCCACAGAAGAAGTGTCCACGGACGCTAAGAAGTAGGCTATGTTCCGGAAGGGTCTCAACCCCAAGTTGTGTCGTGATCTCCACCTGCATCATTGTGATACATTCGAGGCCCTTGTGAACAAGGCCATTAATGCAGAGACAACTCAGCTCACCTACGAGGAGTCTCGTAAGCACACCCGTGATTTGGGATCTTCCTCCGGTTCTAGTTCTCGGAAGTGCCGAATATGGGTTCCAAACTCCACTCTTCCCTCCGGATATTCACCAAGACCGTCTTATGTGGTACCTCACCCAGCTCAGTCGAATGCTCCACCCAGGCCTATTGGTAGACCGCTTGTCAGTGCGGGTCCATGTCCAACTTCAGGGACTTGCTTCACATGCGGGAAGCGAGGACATTATGCACGTGACTGCTCCCAGACTAGTTATGATACACCCCAGCCCGAGAAGTCTATTGGTTGTGTTAAGCCATCAAGCAAGACGATCAGTGCCAAGCCAGCTTGCACTAAACATGGACGTGTGCATCACGTCTCAGCTAAAGACGCTCATGATGATCCAGATGTCGTTCTTGGTACACTCTTTGTCAATTGTCATCCAGCATCGATTCTGTTCGATACTGGAGCATCTCATTCCTTCATTTCTTAAAGCTATGCTAACTTGCACAACATGTCATTTTGTGATATGCCCTCTCCGCTGGTCATTCAAACTCCTAGATCCAAATGGCAAACTTCTAGTGTAAGCCATGGTAATGGAATCCTTGTTGATAGACTTGTATTCCTTGCATCACTTGTAGCCCTCAAGTCTACCGATATTAACATCATCTTTGGTATGGACTGGATGAAAGCTCATTATGCCAAGATTGATTGTTACACCAGGTCTGTTCAGCTTACACACCCATCCGGCAAGATAGTCACTGTCTCCACTAGAGTTGCAAGGCGTTAACTCTATTCTCTTAATGCCAGTCCTCTTCCAGACCTTGAAGATATCCCAGTAGTCCGTGCATTTCCGGATGTTTTCCAGAAGAACTGCCAGGTGTTCCACCTAACAGAGATGTAGAGTTTGTTATAGATCTTATTCCTGGAACCGCTCCAATCTCTAGGAGACCTTACAAAATGGCACCCTTAGAACTAGCCGAGCTTAAGAAGCAACTTGATGAGTCCTTGCAAAAGGGTTTCATCCATCCTAGTTCTTCTCCTTAGGCTTGCCCCGTCCTCTTTGTCAAGAATAAGGATGGTACGGATCAGATGGTTGTAAATTATCGTCCTGTTAATTTGGTCATGATAAAGAACAAATATCCGCTCCCCAGGATCAACGACCCGTATGATCAACTCGCTGGATCCTCAATATTCTCCAAGATGGATTTGAGGTTAGGATACCACCAAATCAAGATCAGTAACGGGGACATCTCCAAGACAGCCTTTGTCACCCATTATGGCCAGCACGAGTACACCGTCATGTCCTTCGGTCTAACCAACGCTCCAGCTACATTCTCTCGCTTGATGAACTCGATCTTCATAGAGTACTTAGATAAGTTCGTCGTGGTTTACCTCGCTGATATTCTTATTTACTCGAAGAACGAGGAAGAGCATGCCGAACATCTTAGACTTGTGCTAGAAAAACTCAGAGAGCACCGCCTTTATGCCAAGTTCTCCAAGTGTGAATTTTGGTTGCCAGAAGTGACCTACCTAGGCCACGTAATCTCTGGTAAGGGCATTTCTGTCAATCCCAAGAGAGTTAAGGCCGTTCTCGATTGGACTCCACCTGAAACAATTAAACAAGTTAGGAGTTTCCTTGGTCTAGCCAGCTATTGTCGCCGCTTTGTTGAAAACTTCTCCAAAGTAGCCAAACACCTCACGGAACTTCTCAAGAAAGATAAAAAGTTTGAGTGGTCCCCACAGTGTGAGTACAGTTGTTAGGAACTGAAAAGACGCTTGACTTCTGCTCCCATACTTGTGCCACCGAATTTCACTAAGGACTTTGTTATCTATTGTGATGCCTCACGATAGGGACTAGGTTGCATTCTTATGCAGGATCGTCATGTGATTTCCTATGCATCTCGACAGTTGCATCCACATGAGGAGAATTATCCTACACATGATCTAGAGCTTCCAGCCGTAGTCTATGCACTGAAGACCTGGCGACATTACCTTCTTGGTAAACATTGCGAGATCTACACCAATCACCGGAATCTCAAGTATATCTTCACATAACCAGATCAGAACCTTAGGCAAAGACGTTGGTTGGAGGTGATCTCAGATTATGATCTAGGGATTACCTACACCCCAGGCAAAGCCAATGTCATGGCTGATGCTCTAAGCCGTAAATCCTATTGCAACAATGTCATGTTGCAGCAGGGCCAACCACTTCTCCACGAGGAATTCTGTAAGCTTAATCTTTACATTGCTCCTCACGGATTCCTTTCTACCTTGGTGGCGAAACCTACCCTCGAGGATCAGATCATTACTGACCAGAAATTTGATAGAGGTGTTATCTGCATCAAGAGAAACATTAAGAAGGGAGTTGGTGGATGTTTCTCTATGGATGATCGAGGTGTTGTTTTCTTTGAGAACCGCTTGGTGGTTCTCAAGAGTCAACATCTGCGACAATTGATTCTCAAGGAGGCGCATGAATCTCCTCTCATGATTCATCCCGGTAGTACTAAGATGTATCAGGACCTACGCCAGAGATTCTGGTGGACTAGGATGAAGAGAGAAATCGCTCAGTTTATTGCTAAATGTGACATTTGTCGTCGCGTTAAGGTAGAGCATCAGAGACCTGCTGGCACCCTTTAGCCTTTAGCTATTCCTGAGTGGAAATGGGATAAAGTTGGTGTGGACTTCATCACCGGCTTTCCCAGGACCAAGAGAGGGAATAATTCTATCTTCGTAGTCATTGATCGACTCTCCAAAGTGGCTCACTTCTTACCTGTTCGAGAGAGTATCACTGTGACACTCCAAAAAAATTTGTGATTTTGCTTTCAGAAAGAACCTTGCTTGGTTTGAAAGAAGGTCATTTAAACCCTTCCTAACAACCATCTTCTAAGTTTGCCCTCTCAAAAATCCTTTTCTTGGATTTGGTTTCTTTTAAAATGAAAACCCTTTTAGTTTTGGGCTCTTTGTGGTTTTGATCCCTTTAAAAATTTCACCATGCCTCCTATGGTGAAATTTTCCCAAAAACCTTTCCTCCCACTTTAGTTCAACCCAAACATTCTGTCAAAGCTAATAAAATCCATTTTTGGATTTTATTCCAACCATTTCTCCTCCCAAAATAATTCTGTCTATATTCTTGAGCCTAGATGGATTGCAAAGTAAGTGCTCTAATGCTTTTGATTTTTGACCTCATCTCAACACCCCTGGATAGTCCTTTGTACCCACAACCCAGAACCATCTTGATCCACTCCTCTTCTGTTCAAATTTTTCAAATTGCACTCACTGTAAGTTTGGACCAGATTTGCCAAATTTGGTGAAATTCATATCTACACATCTCCAAAAATTCCACAAATATTCAGGCAGCCTCTAGGTGCAATGAGAGGCCCCTCCACCAAAAACCAGCTCAAGGAAAAATCCCTACACGCCTGGATCATTCTGTCGAACACCTTGCATGCACTGTTCATGTCACATTCAGTTAAATTTAGATATTCAGAGTCGATCTTCGTCAGTGACTTCAGTCACGAGCTCATAGTGCGCTTGGCACGTAGCTCACTGCTAGGCTTGCTTGTCCAGAGCCTCACACGCGCGCTTGGCGCCTTCCTGGCGTCGGTGGCGCCCTGGCCCGCCTGCGCCGGCATGTCTCGCGGTGGCCGCAGCGCCGTAACGGCCGACAGGAAGCAGAACGGTGGCGCAACACCGTTCGGCGCCGCCCAAGCGTCCTGGTGGCTCCGCGTGGCCACCTCCTTGCCAACGCACGCATGCAGCACCGTCGCCGTGGCGCGGCACGCGCAGAGCGCGCTCTCTGCCGCCGACGGGCCATGCGGCCGTTCCGTCGAGGACAGGCCGTAAACCTCCCTCCCGTGCTGAGCTGGACCCTAAAATGGCACCACTAGTTCACCTAGGCGATGCTCAAGCCCCTAAGCCTACCGTCCGGCCACAGCGCCGCCGTAATCGACTCGCCGGACTTATCCGTTCGCGGCAACCGACTCGGGCCGGCTATATATAGCACCCCCGAGCCCGCTCAAGCCCCCGCACGACTCCACTACCCCTCTAGACCCCGCCCAGCCACTGGGAGAGCCCCGAGGGGCCCTTCTTCCCCGACTCCGGCCGCTCCGTTCCGCCTCGGCCTCCATCTTGATTCACTCCGGTAAGGCCGTCTCCGGCGCCCTATCCTCGTCAGATACCTCCACACACTATCGTGAGTCTAACCCCCTCACCAATTCCACCTCCGCAGCTCTCTCCGGCGAGCTCCACGACCACCCGAATCACCGTCCGCTGGAGCAAGCATCGCCGTCAACACAGTGCTCGCCGCCGACCACCACCACCACCCATAGACGCGGAACGGTGCACTGATCTCGAAGGTAACCCCCGATCACCTTGCCTCGCCGTGGATCGCCGCCGGCGACCACCGCACCTCTCAGGCGCCGTCGCGCTCTGTTTCTCTGTTTGAACTTTCAAACCCGACAGGTGGGGCCCGCCTGTCAGCCTCACAGTCGTTTCGTTTAAACGAAACGTTATCTGTACTTTTCCACTGAACCCCCTGGAAGTTTTCTGTTTCATTACAGATGAGTCCTTGGGTTAAAACTCCTATAACTTTTTAACAGAAGGGAATTTTTGAGTGATTCTTTTTCTGTTCTCTTTGGATTTTTGTCTAGTTTTTTATCATATTTACTTGAAAAATATTTGGAACACTTTTCTGTACACTCACGGTATTTACCTTGCGTACATATTTTTCTTATACCGTAGATACCGGAGGAGGTGAAGGAGCCGCAAACTTCGCACAGTTAGACTCCGACTACTCCGAACCAGGCAAGCATGTTTGAACTCTTGATATGATGAGTGTTGTTGCATGTTTGCATTTTTGTATAGTCATGGCATGTTTATGAACATCACTTTGCATGATATATCTCGTGCACGTAATCGGAAAGTAAGTTTCGGAAAGCAGTATGTTGTTGGATACATATTTGCAAAGACATGTGTTGGTATGAGGATGCGTAAGATGGCAGTGTTGTGACATGCCAGTCTTATGCCAGATTATTTGACTTCCGTGTCGTCATGACACATTTCACATCCCCATTCATTCCATCCTATACTGTCACATGTTTTCCGAAAGGAATATGGCATAGTAAGTTGCAAATCATTTTCCTGGTACACACCAAGTGGAGAGGCCGGGATGAGGGTTCCATGGCCCTGGATTAAAGCCCGTCATCCGATCAGGGGGCATGGGTGTTTCCGGTTGGGACCGAGAGGGGGGCACCCCTTAGAGCGCGCGTATAGAAATTTGATCCCATGCTATTCGAGGTTGTGGCCTCCCCGTCTCAAAGTTTTTCTTGGACGTTGGCCAGGGTGCTTCCTGGCAACGTGAGGTGAAATGGGTGTGTACTAGTTAAATGTGTTTCTACTGAAATACCATAAACGGAACTAGTCCTTCGTGACTACGGAAATCCGTTGGCTGTGTTCAGTTCTTCCAAACTCTGCAGAGTCTCAATCTTTCAATTATCTTGTACTTTGTTCAAGTACTATAATTATCTTGTCTTGTCAGGTATTCAGCCTCAGTGACAAAAACTCCGGTGGGATTTATGTGGAATAACTCTGGTTAAAAGATTATTCTTGTGGATGGACTAATCTCGTTATTTACATTTATTACAAAGCCCTGTCTGTGATGTCGCTCAGACGTCCGACGGTGGCATACCTGTTATTTACTTTTGTTATAAGCCCTGTCTGTGATGTCGCTCAGACGTCCGACGGTGGCATACCTGTTGTTTACTTTTGTTATAAGCCCTGTCTGTGATGTCGCTCAGACGTCCGACGGTGGCATACCTGTTATTTACTTTTGTTATAGACCCTATCTGTGATGTCGCCCAGACGTCCGACTGTGGTATTTCTTTTAAAGCCATGTCTGTGATGTCGCCCAGACGTCCGACTGTGGTATTTCTTTTAAAAAGCCCAATCTGTGATGTCGCCCAGACGTCCGACTGTGGCAATTCTTTTAAAGCCCTTTATGTGATGTTGCCCAGACGTCCGACTGTGGCATTTCTTTTAAGCCCTTTATGTGGTGTCGCTTAGACGCCCGACTGTGGCATGCATTTTATTTATTTACCTTTCGAGGCGTCGCTCCAGACACCCGATCGGTTTTTCAGCTATTTATTTTATTTATCAAGTCCTGCAAATCTTACCATTGTTATATGAGCATCATCCTTTATTCATGACGCATTCATGCATTCGTTGATTATATCTTTTGTCCGAACGGTCTTGCGAGTACTTTCAAGTACTCACCTGGCTTGTTCATTTGGCCAGATGCTGATGAAGGCGATCTCTTGGATGAAGAGTTTGATAGCGAGTCCGACGCCTAGAGGAGTCCCAGTCAGTCCCGTGCGATCCTGTCTTGGTCATTGTATTATCCGCTTCCGTAAACCCGAATAAATTCATCGAGCCTCATCTCGACGCTCGATGTACCGCCAGTAGAAGTCAAGTTATCCACCACCACTTTTCCCTCAAGCTAGTAGCATGCCACCCCATCCCTATGACATAACCGCCCATATGTAATATATTGGCGAGTCTGTAATAAATTGTTGAGCAACTCAGCTCAACCCTGTAATATATTTGATGCTACTAGTTCTCTGTTTATCAATCTTTGTCTACCAGGAAGGATGACTTTTCCTATACTGGGATTTAAAGATTGGTTTTCTCAATAAATATTTTTATTGAAAAACCGGTTGTGACAATCACTGCTATTCAGCTCACTGACCTATATATTTCTTGAATAGTGTCACTTCATGGTGTTCCACTAGAGATCACTTCAGACCGTGGTAGTATTTTCACTTCTCATTTCAGGGAGAGTTTCCAAACTGCCATGGGAACCCATCTTTCCTTCAGTACCGCTTTCCACCCTCAGTCGAATGGTCAATTGGAAAGGGTCAACCAAATTATCGAAGACATGCTTAGAGCTTGCGTTATCTCATTCGGTACGGATTGGCAGAAATGTCTTCCTTTCGCCGAGTTTGCTTATAACAATAGCTATCAATCCAGTCTCAAGAAAGCTCCTTTTGAGATTCTCTATGGACGAAGATGTCGAACACCTTTGAACTGGTTAGAAACTGGTGAAAGACAATTCTTTGGACCGGACATGATCCAGGAGGCAAAAGAGCAAGTTTGCATCAGTCGTGAAAATTTGAAAACAGCCTAGTCTCGTCAAAAGAGCCAGTATGATCGTCATCATAAGGATACGACTTATGAAGTTGGCGACAAAGCTTACCTTCGGGTTACTCCTCTGAAGGGTACCCATCGTTTCGGTATCAAGGGCAAGTTGGCTCCTTGTTACATTGGTCTTTTTCACATTCTCGCTAAACGAGGAGAGGTTGCCTACCAGTTGGAATTACCCCCACATCTTTCTAGAGTGCATGATGTCTTCCACGTCTCTCAACTCACGCGTTGCTTCTCGGATCCTATCCGTGGAGTGGACCACAAAATGCTTGATCTCCAAGATAACCTCACATATCGAGAGTACCCAGTTCGCATTCTTGATCAAGCAGAGTGTGTCACCTGACGTCATAACATCAAGTTTCTCAAGGTTCAGTGGTCTCATCATTCTGAGAGAGAAACTACTTGGGAACGAGAAGATCGTCTTTGACTGGAGTACCCCACTTTCTTTCCATCGACCCGTAAATCTCGAGACGAGATTCTTTCAAGTGGGGGCGAGTTGTCACATCCCTAGTTCTGGTATGCTCAAGGCTAGCTAGTCATGTGTGCATCATGTGGATAGAGATAAAAATCAAACCAATATTTTTAGGAGCTCATAAGTATTTATTTTGGGCATTTGGAAGTAATGTAGTAATTATTTGCTTTGGATATATATTGTTATATCTATACAATATTGTCCAAAAATTATGACATTTGTTGAGGAGCTCTGGAATAATACCACTAGCCCCTAAAAATTGGCATAAGAAAATAAAATGGTTTAGTATTTTTATTAAATCAAACAAATGTCAGAAAATAGAAAAGAAACAAAATGGAAAAACCCACCTGCACTTACCTCCCTGTGCAGCCCGTCATTGTGCAGCCTGGCCTGGCCAGCGGCCCAGCCAGCTGGCCATGCCAGTCGTCCCCTTCCTGGCGCCAAGAGGACAGGGGCACGCGCTCGGTGCGCGCGGCCACGCGTCCGGCCACCTCCTGCCTGCCTGCCTCACCCCCCCTCATCGCCCTGGACGCCCTGGACGATGCCACGACGCACCCGGACCTCTCTCACTCTCTCTCGTTTCCCCTCCTCCCCTGGATCTCCCTCTCTCGACCCGCCCGAGCGCTGCCATCGCCACCGCTCGCCGTTGCCATAGCCACCGCTACACCCTCGCCCTCTCCCCGTGCTCAGAAGCTCCGGCACGTCGCAGGCTACCTCCCCGTCAAGCCACGCACCTTAGGAGGCCCTGGAGAGCTGCCATCGCCGCCGTCTTCATCTCCGGCCGCCGGAGATTGCACTCGCCGTTCCGCTCGCGTACGGCCTCCCCCGAGCTCGCTGAAGACGCCATTGGAACCGCTATAAGCTCTTGCTCCGTTCTCCTCTCCCCGTTCCTCCATTCTCGCGCCGTAGCTCCCTCCCCCACCACGGCCGTAGCACTTCGCCGCCGGCCATGTCACCACCGCAGCCACACCTGCGGGCACTTGCAACCGAGCACGCCACCGTGGTCAGCACGTCTCCAGGACACGAATGTGGCCAACCCCGTCCCCTGCCGTGCACCGTAGCCCCTTCTCCCCTCCCCGCCGAACTCCGGCCGCCGCCCAAGTGGTCGCCGCCATCGACCTAGGACGTCTCCAGTGAAACGGAGGGCACCAGTGGATGCGCGTGAGCACCAGCTCCTCAGAGATGGTCTCCCCGGCCCATTTGGTCGCCGGAGACGCAATCCCGCAGGCCGCCGCCGCGTTTGGCCTCGCCGGCGTTGAGTCACCCGTGGGGTTAGCCCCGGTTGACCGGGTTTGACCCTGTCTGACCAGGGTTTGAATACCCTGGGTCACTGACGCGTGGGGCCAACCGCATTAACTAAACCAGTTTAGGTTTGATTTAATTTAGGATTAGCCACAGACATTGACACATGGGACCCACATGTCAGGTTTGACCCCAGTCAGCGATGTTGACTTGCTGACGCAAGCATGACACAGTGCTGACGCAGTTATTCATTTTCTGGATTTAAATTTAATCAGAAAATTCCAGAAAATTCTATAAACTTGAAAAAATCATAGAAATTCAACCATAGCTCAGATTGAAATAATTTATATATGAAAAATTATCAGAAAAATGCAATCTTTGCATCTGTACTAGTTTCATGCATGAAAAACCAACTTATACTACTATATAAGTGAAACATTAAAATGGCATTTATAAAGGGCTTAATTTGGAGATGCATTTGAATCTTTGGTTCAAATGGATTTCAACCAAATAGAAGCTAGCTGCATTAGCTCAAACAACATCACATCTACATGCCATAATCGTGCATCATATTGTTGCATATGCTTGTGTTTTGATTGTCGACATCGTTCCTTCTTGAAAGGTCCTGCTTCAGAGAGTGCCCGAGAGTACCTGTCTATGAAGCAGTACCTCCTCTGTTGATCTACCAGGCAAGCAAACCCCCTTGTTCATTCCGATTCAATCCTACTCTCTTGCTCCTGCTCTGAGTTATTGCATTAGGACAACAACGATTCAACTGCTACTTTGTGCTGCGGTAGTTGAACCCATTCATTTGCATGACCTATCATTGCCACAGTAAATAGTTGAAACCCTCTAGCATGTGTAGGATTTGATTGAGCCATGTTGTGTTCCTAGCATGACATGCCTGCTATTGCTTAGAGTTGTGTCAGATCTGATTCATTGGGAATGAATTGGAGTACAGTGCTATGTTCTGATGCTGAGAGTGAACGTGTGAACATGATTTGGTAAAGGTAGCGGTGAGAGGCCATGTAGGAGTACATGGTGGGTTGTCTCACTGAAACTGTCCTTAAGCACTGAGTTCTGTGTATATTGTCCAATGAATAGCTACTACCACGCATTGGAATGCTTATGTGCCTCTCTCGACTTATTAACCAACTTGATCTCTGTCCAGGAGTCGCAACTATTTTCTGATGTTTGTAGGCAGTGTTATTCTTCTACCAAGTGGCACCCGGCAGGGTGTGCTTGGGACAGACTAGGCACACGTGGCACAATGTACTAAGTGGCACCCAGTTGGTGGGCTTCAGAATCCTGCTCACATCGTTTGGGGCCGTGATGGAAACCTCGGCCGGACTCCCTTGCGGATGGAACCCGAATAGGCGATAAACCTAGACTAGAGACTTGTGTGGTTAGTCAGGTCGTGGCCGACACCCTCGCCAGGCTTCCGCTTCAACGTTGTTGAGATACATGACGTGTACATGGCGGTAAGTGGCGAGAGCGTGTGTGAAGAAGTACACCCCTGCAGGGTTAACATGATCTATTCGAATAGCCGGGTCCGTGGTTATGGACTTCTTGGATGCTTACGTGGTACATAGACAACTTGAAGTGGATACTCAAAAATGCTCAAGACAAGTGTGAGTGCTATGGATGGCCTTCTCGTAGGTACACAGGGATGAATCCATAGTAGTGTATTGTGTGGCGATTAGTGGACTCGTGTGCGCCATCTCACCTCAAAGAAGTTTCTCGTAGTCGTAGAACAGGATAGCCACTGAGTCAAAGCTAGCTTGCTGCAACTAAACCCCACATTACCTTCTTGATACAAATGCATGTATGATAGGATCTGATGTAAGTCTTGTTGAGTACCTTTGTACTGATGTTGCTTTATTTATGTTTTTGCAGCGGAGACTTTGGTCTTACTAGTTTCTGTGGACTTCGACAAGTAGCTTGTACCTTAGCTACCATCTTGATTGGATGTTGTAGATAGTCAGGCTCCTCAGCCTTTTTCATTTGTAGATGTTTGTACTCAGACATGTAATGCTTACGCTCGTTGCTTGTATGCTCTGAATGTTGTGTCATGTGACCCTTGTTTGAAATAATGCTATGATGGCTCTTCTGAGCCTTTATCTATATGAGTTGTTGAGTTATGTTGTGATGCCATGTTGTACATCACATACTTGCATGTTATAAGCAAGTGTAATGTGTATTGCTATGTGTGGGATCTGACTATCTAGTTATTTATCCTTAGTAGCCTCTCTTAGTGCTTCCACTGAGCCCGTGTAGCTTGCTACTGCTCCGGAACACTTAGGCTTGCTACTGCTCCAGTCTGCCCCGTGAACTCCGGGGGTGGCGGCGCGGAGTTCAGCGGAATGACAAGCAGCGCCGATTGGCAGTGCGCGGCCTCCTCTGCTCGCTGCCTTGCCGCAACGGCGGCTTCGGCCTCATCCAGCTTCCTTTGGGCGGAGGCCACCGCCTTCTCGGCCTCCGCCTTCTCCAGACGGGCGGCTTCGTCCTCGTCGCGCTTCTCCCGCGCGTTCCGCTCCGTCGCCTCCCGGAGGTCGGCGGCGGGGTCAATCCGCCGAGTAGTGGCGGACGTCTCTGCCGACCCCATGACGGAGGCGGCGGCGACCCTCTCAAAGGTGAGGGGAGCCCTGAAGCGAGGAAGACATATAAAAGATTTGGACAAGACTCACCAGCAGAAAACAAAACCAAAGGCGGAAGCACTTACGCGGAGACCAGTGGCGGCTTTTTCACTTCCTTACGGAAGCGGTTGGCCTTCGCGATCGGCTCCTCCCACTTGGTCGCGGCGGCCGTTCCCTTGAACTTCTTCGACCGGCCACCAAGCAAGCTCGGCCCGTCCCGGCGCCTCTTCATGCCGCCTTGACCATCCAAGCCGGCGGAGGAACTCGCACTCGGCTGGCCGGCTCTTGGTTGGTGGCGCGGGGCGACTTCCCCCTCGGCGTCGTCATCAGGCCAGTCGGCAAAGGTGGCTGAGGGCCTGAAGCCTCCTCCTCTTCCTCCTC
Source organism: Triticum dicoccoides (assembly GCF_002162155.2). Classification (NCBI taxonomy): domain Eukaryota; kingdom Viridiplantae; phylum Streptophyta; class Magnoliopsida; order Poales; family Poaceae; genus Triticum; species Triticum dicoccoides. Next base: position 799,090,863 of record NC_041385.1, read on the forward strand.
CTCCTCCTTCGGCGTCGGCCTCCATCGCCGCGGCCCCCAAGTCAGGGTCGTCGACGTCGCTCTCCGCTCGTTCGGAGACGAACTGACGGGCTGGGCCCTCGGTGCCGGCTGAAGGCTGGATGAGGGGGTTCTGACTCGAGGAAAACTAAAAAGATCAGAAGTCGGACTCGTCTTCAAAGAAGACGGAACAAAAAGAGGGACAACTTACAGCAGGCGGGGGGTTGGCTCGTGAGTACGGCTCCTTGCCGAAACGCCAATCTGTCGTGAGACTGCAGTTCGCGATATAATTCACCGTGTCCGCCACCTCCGCGTGGGGCATGTCCTTGGAGCACATCCGACTCGGGTCCCGGTGGCCGCTCATCTGACAGATCAGATGAGGTCGGCCTTGGAGCGGGAGGACTCGGCGCCACGAAGGCGGCCAGCAAGTCGGCCCCGGTCAGACCCTCCGACTGCGTCAGCACTTGGAGTCGCGCAACGGCGGCGGCGCCGGCAGGAGTCAGCGTCTTGACCCGGTGGGACCAGCTGGGAAGCCTCCCGGCCGGTGCGCCGGCTTTGTAAGGCGGCAGATTGACCCAGTCGCCGTCTGGGGCAACGTTCTTCACATAAAAATACGACCGCTGCCACATCTTCGCCGACTTGATCAGCGGAATGGTGGGAAATGGGTTGTCGGCCACCGATCTCCGCATCGCGATGAAGGCGCCACACTGGGCTGGCACGCCGGTGACATGCGTGCCGAGCTTGGACTGAAAGAACTCCCCCCACAGCTCGATGGTGGGGAGAACGCCGAGGAAGCCTTCGCACAAGGTGGCGAAGGCAGCCAGCAGCACCACCGTGTTCGGGGTAAGGTGGTGCGGCTGGAGCCCGTGAAACTCCAAGAAGGAGCAAAAGAAGCCGCTCGCCGGCAGCCCCAGGCCGCGCATGAGGTGCGAGCGGAATACGACCCGCTCGCCCTCCTCTGGCGCTGGCGACACATCCCTCTCCGGCGCGGCACGGCACTACTAGGGAAAACCCTATACACAGAACTTTAGCAGTAGCATGGGTCAGAAAGGCACGCTGGTGCTAATTAGCAGTAGCGCGCTAGAGGAAACCGCGCTGCAGATAAAGATCTAGCAGTAGTGCGTCTTGCTGAACACACGTTACTACTAAAATTCCCACGGCTTAGCCCATAGGCTACACATAGTAGTAGCGATCTATGACGAACCGCGCTACCGCTACGTTGTTTGTAGCAGCGCGTTTTAATGTAAACATGTTGCTGCTAAAGGTTATAACATTAAATGGAAAGAGAATGGAAAGGTAATTGAAAATGAAAGAAATAGAATAAGGTGAAAGGAAACAAATAAAATGTGAAGAAAACTAAATGGAAAAGGGAAAGAAGAGAAAGGAGTAGCAGTAGCGTGTATCAGAGAACGCGCTATAGCTAAGATAGCAGCAGCGCTTTTCCCGGAACGCTCTACTGCTACTTCTGACTTAACCATGGGGTTCGTCCTTCCCCACGCCACTTTCCCCCAAATCCAACTCTCTCCACTCTCGCCGCCGTCGTCGCCCGTCGGCCGCCGCGCGCTCTCCGCACCCTCTACGCCGCCCCGACCCCCGACCTCAACGCCGCCCCCGCCCCCGACCTCAACGCCGCCCCGGGCGCCGCCCCGACCTCGACGCCGCCCTGCCCCTCCCGCGTCGCAGTCACCCGAGGTGAGCACGCCCGCTCCTCCCTCTCCCCTACATCTGCCTAGGGTTTCTTTATATTTTAGTTGCGTATTAAGTTTATTTTTATTTATAGTAAGTTTATTTTAGTTGCATATTAAGAACTAGGTACTAATTAGGTAGTAGAATATTTTTATTTATATTAAGTTTATTTTTAGTAAGAACTAGTTGAATTAATAGAACTAGTTAGTAAGAACTTGTTTATATTTTTTAGTTAAAGCAATTTTTCCCGCCTCGACGTGGACAATGCCTATCCCTCATCCTCGTCGTCGAGTCGGCGAAGGACGACACCTGCTTGACCAGATCGGCCATGTCCGGGACTGGGCTCCGCCGGGGTGGTACTGGGAGGCGCTACCTACCGGGGGGCGCAGGTTGGTGAGGAGCCAGCCTGTCGTTGACCCGAACCTTCTTTGGTGGCGGTTGCGTGGGCCAGTGACGATCGAGAGGCTCGAGGACTCCGCGAAGGTGGTGCATCACCGTGTCAGTGAGGAGGACGCGCACGTCCGTCGCTACTTGTTTGCGTTGGAGCACAGGCCGTTCTCCAATACCTGGCAGGTTCTCCGGGGTTCTCACTGGAGCTATGATCCCATGATGGTTCCTTCTCTGTGGGTGTCCACCGCCCACGCCGATACCCGTCGTGTGCTAGGGTTTTAGTTGTATTAGTGATGTTATATGTATGACACTATTCGTGATGTACTAGTGATAATATTCGATGATGTACGGACGTATGAGATGATTTACTTTTGCTTATTGAATGCATGCTAATTTGAGTCCTATAAGATATATTGAAATGTATATCTTGTGTTGCTCAATATCCAAGTGGCCCGTCATGTTTGCAGGTTACACCTCCGAGTGGCCTATGTTTTGCCAGAGTGTTGATTCATTTCCGTTTCGGCAAATTTCAGGCGCTCGATATGTCCTATTTTAGCAAAGGTCATGCCAGATTTTTCCGTGAATTTTGGCATGACTTGTGCCAGAATATGTAGGAAATATCGAGTGCCCCGGATTTGTGTGTTGAGTATCTTGGTAGTTGTCTTCGATCGATTTTCAATTAATGTTTTAACTATGAACATAGGAAATGTCTTACGACGAAAAGGATTTCGGTATTTGCAAATACTGCGAAGATGAGTGCGGCCTGTGCGACGGAATCTTCCTAGATGATGATAGGCGCTTCAGCATCAAGCTGGACGAGAACTTTGAAGTGGATACAGTAAGTCACAGCGACAAGTCTTTTTTCATAATTAAGCATGACATCTGCTTCATTTGCTTCCACTTATATTTTTTTTACTATTCTACTAGCGTATCCCCTGCCATGCAAGAGTTTTTGTATTGGATAAGATAGGTTTCGGTCATAGTATGGAGGAAAAGAAAGTTTACTTGAAGACCGAGCATGGTTATATTTTCCATGCAAAATTGTACAATTCAGACGACTACACCTATTTTGGATGCAAAACATGGCGAGCACTATGCAAGACTTATGCATTTGAGCCTGATATGGTTATCACCTTTGATATTCGTCCGGAAGATGATATTGAAGGTAATACCGACATCTGGGTCGATGTGTAGACGCCTCCAGTTATACCATTATGTAAGTTTCTCAACCATATTTATGTCTTTGATCGATATTGTTTATCTAAAAATAGTTGACAACTAATTTGTATTGTCAGCTTATTTCGGTGCAAGCAAACATGTCCAGCGCTTGGTAGACAGGACCGTATGCTGTCCTGGGGCTGAACTTAACTGCGAGGAGCTCAGTCATTATGTTTCATGGCTTGAGGATCTTGATACTGTCAAGACAAATTTTCTTCCTGCATTTAGAAATGTTAGTACTGAAAATGTAAGACGAATAGTGTTCGTAATGAACTACGGTCACATCTATTTAGGAAGGATGGTAAGATTTTTACTATTTGTCATCAATGCATCTTTTCCATACATTATTTTTGAAACTAAACTTCATTTCTAAGTATGTTAACATACGATGTTCTTCAACAGGGACTCCCGATGAATGTTGTGCCTTATGGGATCGAGACTAAAGGTACCATGAGTATTATCAGCTTACGGCCAAGATATCCTACAGATTACTTTAGTGCATTCAAGATTAGCGACGGATGCTTAATAGTGCAAGACTGGACCAAATATGTGATGGGGGAGCGCAGAGAAGTACTAGGGGGCAGCAAACAGATGTGCTACCCACGATTAGGAGACAGGTTCATCTGCATGCTCCAGCTTGATCAAGGAGGAAGCTATACATGTTTTATGTTATTTTACCTAAGAGAGAGCAGCAGGAGTGATTAGCTAGCTAGAAATGAGTTTCAGGATGATGATGTGCTACACTATATTACTATGATGATAAAATAGCTAGTGTTGGTGGTAATGACTATGATGATTATTATTAGCTAGTGTTAGTGGTGATTAAATAAATACTGTTTTTTAGACAGAAATAAATACTGTTGGTGGTAATGACTATGAGGATGATTAAATAGCTTGTGCTGGCGGATTAGATTCAAGTGGAGGCATCATGTGGTGCACATCGAAAGTACTACTAGTCCAAACTATATCAAGTTTGGATTAGTAGTATACTTTTGACATGCACCACATATTGCCTCCACTTGAACCTAATCCACCTTCATTTGACACACTGTTATGGACATAATGATGTAAAACTCATAACTAGTATTGTATCAATATTTGTACGATGGCGCATAAATACACTAGAAATGAAAAATAAAAAAAAGTACTAGTAGCGATGGACAGAAAACACGCTGCAAGTAGTTACCTTAGCAGCAGCGTGGTACCGAACAAACGCTGCAGCTATTCGTCCTAGCAGTAGCGCGGGCATGCATGCGCTGCTGCTAAGCAATAGCTGTAGCGCCTTATTAGTAGCGCGCCAGCCCGCGCTACTAGTGAGCACAAAACCCGCGTTGCTGCTAGGGTTTTCCCTAGTAGTGCGGGCTCGCACTAGGTCCACGCCGGGGAGGCGACGCGTCTTGCGGAGGAACTCGATATGGTCGTCATCCACCTCGGAGCCATCCCACACGCCGGAGCGGACGGCGGGAGGTGCGGCGGCGGAGGAAGAGCTCATCGCTGCGGGCGTGGCGTGGTTCGGCGCGGTGGCAGCAAGAGGAAGAAGAAGCAAGAGGAAAGCAAGGGGAGTAGGGGAAATGGGCGCGCGTGCTCCGCTGCCCCCCTCCTCCCGCCTACTTATAGGCTTGTGGGCTGAGAAGCCGATGGGGCGGGCGTGGGATTAACTGTGCACAGGACCCCACGCCCCCACGATTTACCAAACGGAGTAACTGCGCGTAGTTACAACGTGGGAATCCCAACCGTCCGCTCGGCCGCAACGGATCCGTTCGCGTGCCGAGGCACGGTAGTGGTGGACCCCGCCTGAGGCCCTGTCCCGTCGCGCGCGTGGTTGGGCAGACTGACCCCGCCACGGGCGGCAACGGGCGGCTGCCCGGAACGGGCGGCTGCCCGGAAGCTTATCAGGCACGTTGCCTGGACCCCGCTACGACCTTCAAACTCTTTAAGGGGCAAGATGGCCTTCTGCGAGTCCGGCTCCAGCTAGTCGGCCTAGAGGAAGACGGCGAGCAAGGTCCAGATTCCACCAGAAGGAAGAAACTGTTGAGACTCCTCGACATATCACCCTCGGCGCCTCACCAGCTTCAGGGACTACTGTCGGAGTAATGGGCCACGGGTAGGCTAACCTGAGCCCCTGAACCTTTCAAAACATCGGGGCAGACTGCGCCCCTCAAGACTCCGCGATAAGGAGCTGCCTTCCGGGAGTCGGCGGCAAGGCCGCCGACTCTCCCTCGCGGCCGAGTCCCAGGGACGACTTCGAGATAAGCCGACTCCTATTGGCGGCTTCCAGAGAAGCCGGCTATGGGGAGTCGGCCCGCGACTCCGACCTCCTCCTGTCTTCGCCACGATGGACGGGACGGGGAACGGCCACCGCGTGGCCCATCCCCCTCTCGCTTACGAAGGGCCGGCATGGCTACAGTGCGCCGTATCGATGGAGATCTTCATCCAGACAGAAGACGGCAAGAGCGCCACAAGACGGACCCGTTGGGAGTTGGCCCCCAGGAGTCGGCCGGCCCCTCCCACGGGCCCCACACGCCATTAACCAGACAAGACGGGGAATGGCGACAATGATCGTCCGCCAGGCGGCGGCACTGTTGCCACGACCCCATGACCAAGCCAGCATCATTAGAAGCACGGCTATAGTACCAGGCTTGTCGGCGGGGCCCGCCAGTCGGCGGGCCCCAGCAGTCGGCGGAGAAGACGGCGGCCTAAGAGACAGACGGCTGGGACCCGCGCCCAGCCAGATTACCATTGTATCCCTGGGGGACGGGCCTATATAAGCCCCCCGGGGCACCCATGCAAGGGGGATCGCTTCTTTAGCACTAGACCAGATCATATAGGAAGGAGGGAGCTAGCCTTGCCTTCTCCTACCTCCAGGAAACAGCTCAAGGAGCAACCTTGTACTCACTTTGCCATAGTGATCATGCGGAGACCCCGCAGAGCAGCAGTAGGGGTGTTATCTCCACCGAGAGCCCTGAAGCTGGGTAAGATTCACCGGCGTGCATGCCTTCGCCTCATCCCGTTTCCAGGCAGCGGCGACGTTCTACTCGCCCCCACCATGATAAGCCATCCTTTGGCATATGTCGCACCCAACCCCCGACACAGCCCCTTACGAAGCAACGCCTAAACTAGGGTTTAAGCTTCTGTCACTCTAGCAACCCATCATCTACTTATTACTTCCCAATGCCTTCCACTAGGCCCAAATAATGGTGAAGTGTCATGTAGTCGACATTCACATAACACCACTAGAGGAGAGACAACATACATCTCATCAAAATATCGAACGAATACCAAATTCACATGACTACTAATAGCAAGACTTCACCCATGTCCTCAGGAACAAACGTAACTACTCACAAAGCATATTCATGTTCATAATCAGAGGAGTAATAATATGCATTAAGGATCTGAACGTATGATCTTCCACCAAGTAAACCAATTAGCATCAACTACAAGGAGTAATCAACACTACTAGCAACCCACAGGTACCAATTTGTGGTTTTGATACAAGATTGGATACAAGAGATGAACTAGGGTTTTGAGAGGAGATGGTGCTGGTGAAGATGTTGATGGAGATTGACCCCCTCCCGACGAGAGGATCGTTGGTGATGACGATGGTGATGATTTCCCCCTCCCGGAGGGAAGATTCCCAGGCAGAACAGCTCTACCGGAGCCCTAGATTGGTTCCGCCAAGGTTCCTCCTCGTGGCGGCGGAGTTTCATCTCGTAAGCTTGCATCTGATTTTTTCCAGGGTAAAATCCTTCATATAGCAGAAGATGGGCACCGGAGGGCCACCAGGGGGCCCAGGAGACAGGGGGCGCGCCCAGTAGGGGTGGGCACGCCCCCCACCCTCCTGGCCTGGGTGTGGGCCCCCTCTGGTAGTTTTGTCGCTCCATAATTCTTATTAATTCCAAAAATAACTTCCATGGAGTTTTAGGATTTTTGGAGCAGTGCAGAATAGGTTTCCAATGTTTGCTCCTTTTCCACCCAGAATTCTAGCTGTCGGCATTCCCCCTCTTCATGGTAAACCTTGTAAAATAAGAGAGAATAGCCCTAAGTATTGAGATATAATGTGTAATAACAGCCCATAATGCAATAAATATTGATATAAAAGCATGATGCAAAATGGACGTATCAGGCCTCAACTCTCCTCCGGGTCTTGGGCCTTCAGTAAGCTTGCTTCGTGAACCACCATCTTCAACATCTTCATAGGCCTTTTCATTATGAACCCCAGTGGTATGACCCGGCTCCTCCTGGGCGGGTCATACCCAATAGTTATATCCCCAACATTAGGCCCCAGGTTGATGTGAATTTGTCCGTATCAATCTTCAACACTTAGAAAAAACCCTTCCTCATCTGTCCTTGCGGGATCTTATAACCCGTCGTGACCTCATCTCCCAGAATTATGGTAACCCACAGTGACGTCATCTCACATTAATATCACACGAGGCCCAAATCTTAATATGTCATCACTTTTAATGAACCTACGAAAATCAAGGCGTCTGTGTTGTCACATATCCATTTCTCAGTCTCCTTGATTCCCGCGCATGCCATCTATTTCTTGCCTTATAAATAGAGCCAGGAGTCCTGTTCAATTTCCCCCTTGCCTCCTCGTCTTCATCCTCTTCCTCACGACGCCTCCAGCGCCCGAGCTCCGCCGCCGCCGTCGACCTTCGCCACTACCTCAACCTCGGCCGCTGCATCAACCTGATTGTACCAGAGCTTGTCCGCGTTCCTCCGCTATTCAACTGCCCCGATGAGCTTTTCTCCTTCCCTCACCGTAGATCCCATTAGGGTTTGTTCGAGTTCGTCAGAGTTCATCTTCGTTCCTCTCTGTTTCTTGTAGTTTTGATCTGAGTTTAATGCACATCTTGTGCGGTGTCAACTTTAGAACTCATTTTTGATTACTTGAACGCCTCCCCTCCATGAGAGATCACATCTGAGCACATGAACTGCTCTGCTGCCGCAACTTAGGTTTAGAATTTCTTCATTATTTGAACTGCCATAGATCCAAAATTATAGCATCGGTCTGTGAAAGTTGTTTCTCCAACACTTAGCAATTTTTCCACTCACAGATCTGAAAATCAATAGTTGTGTGGGAGGTTTAACTTATAAACCATAACCCGCCAGGTACCATTAGTCCCCTCTTAAGCCGCCAATAGTTTGTCTTGCATAATTCCAATGCGATCCTCCGGCTTAACACACTGCACGCTTACCATTCTTACCCTTGAACCAATGGCCAACTTAATCACATAATATGAAACCGGCAAAAATTTCTTTTCAGATCATCAACAATGACTAAGACCTTCACTGCATGCAACTGGGTACCATCCCAGGTCACCGAGGAAGACTTGAACAACTTTGTTGCAACTGGTGCTTTAGCCAAGAAAGAGGACATCCACTGGAGGGTCCCAGGCCTTGAAAATCCTCCTGAGCCCAAGGAAGGAGAAGTATTTGTTTTCACTGATCACATGATCTGGTGGTTTACCCCGCACAACTCAAAATTCTTCCGGGATGTGCTGCGCTTTTTCCAACTTCATCCTCAAGATATTGGGCCAAATTCCGTCTCCAATATTTGCAACTTCCAAGTCTTCTGTGAAGCTTACCTTCAAGAAGAGCCAAACGTTGAACTGTTCAGAGAGTTTTATTACTTAAACTGTTAGCCAGAGTTTACCGACAGGCCCAGTTTGGAACTCAATGGAGTTTCAATTCAGAAGAGGAAAGAAGCCAGTTTCCCCTATGCCAAGCCACCCAGTCATACCAAGGACTGGAACCAGACTTGGTTCTATTGCCAAGACAGCTCTCCAGCAGGCGAGAATCCTCTGTCGGGTTATCGTGACCACCGGCTTAGCAACACACATCCACTCCCACCGCAGATCAGCATGAAGGAACGGGCCAACTATGCGCATACTTTTTCCAAGCTCAGAGCCTTCATGGTTAATGGTTTAACCGGCATCGACCTTGTTCGGTGTTGGGTCTCTTGGAGGATCTTGCCATTAAGCTGTCGCCCCGGCTTAATGTGCGAATATACCGACGACTTGAAAGATCCCCAACGCCACTATGAAATTCAACTATCTGTTGCAGAAGTCACTGAAGCAACCAAGGCTTTGTTGAACAAAACTTGGGCAGAATGCAGTAAAACCGGACTTAGTCCTTACTACACCTTCAACGGGCCACCTGCTGTAAGTGTTGCACATCATGCTTCCAGTTTAGATCATGTTTTCATTAATACTATCCACTTATGATCATCTGACCTCCATAGCCAGTTCTCCGTTTTGGAAGAAGCCACAAGATAAGCCGGCGAAGTCGTCCCGGACCAAGACCAAGGCCACCAAAAGGCCTGCCAAGAAGAAGACCAATCCCTTGGATGATGATGGTGATGATGATGAGTCGGAGGTAGATGTTGACTCTCTTGGCTCATTTTTTGTACATCTCATTGACAATGACTATTCTCAGGAGGAAGCGGAAGCCAGCCGTGCGGGTGACGAAGAGGTAATTGTTCTTTCCTCCGGCTCAGAATCTGTGCCAAAATAGAAAACTCACCAAGCAAGCCGGAAATTAAGGTTTTCTCATCCTTTGGATTATTTGGATCCCAACTTTGTTTTGAAGAAGCAGCAACATAAAGCTCGTCGCAAAACCCGGAACAGTGGAAGCGGGATCCTTTCCTCCGGCTTAACGAACACTCCAACTCCTCGCAAGCGTCGTCCAGAGGTCTCAACAAACTCCGACTTAACTTATCCCAGGGCGAGTCTTTTTTGACAACCTCTTAATCCTTTCGATTCAAATTATCAGGGAACGTCTCATTCTTCTTCTGGCGACTAAACGGGGACTCGTATCCTGGCCTTCAAACCAGACGCTCTCCACCCGGAGTGGGACTGGATCAGCTCTAAAGCCCGGTCAGATGGAGAGAACTGCACCAAAAAATTGAAGGAGACGTACGGGCTGACGTTGATCCTCACGTGCTACCGTTTGACCCTCTTGTGGCCATTGCCGCGACAGGCGGTAGACCGAATGGTCGGATGTAGGTTCACCTTGATTCTGTCATAACCTCCTCCCTTCCGAGAGTCAACACGCTCCGTGCTATGAGTACTGGCTCTACTCCTACCGTAGAGCGTCATGTACCACATTCCGTGAGCATTATTGAGGATATTCAGGTCAGTGCTTCTTCATTGACCCTTCATGGTCCTGCATATTTGCATTTCAACATGAGTGACATTTGCATTGCCATATTGTAGACTTGACTGATTGACACCGAGAAAGAACGAGATGGAAACCAGGCCAAGCTGAAGGCACAATATGATCTAGTGCAGTCTTTATAACATATGGTGGCCAATCTTTATTCCATGCAAGGCCAACCAGTGCCAGAGATGCCACTGACGCCAGAGTGGAACACTGTGAGTTTCGTTCAAACTATTTCTATCACCATTTTCGGCATTACCATATGCATTCATTTCACTATTGGGTCAATCCATCACAGCTCAACCCATCACAAGGGTCGAACAATGTTCTGGTAGTTCCACCTCATGTTAGTGGAGTTGTGGCAGCAAACGGAATGACGCCTTCTAATGTTGATGTTATCACTCCGATCTGCAAAATCGCGTGAACTTCATGTTATGTTCTGTTTGAAACTATTCCTTGTATGTGCTTGAGAACTCTTGCATCTTGAGACTTGTAAACTTGTGTTGGTCGAGTGTCTTGACTACTATTTCACCTTTTAGGCACTATTGATTTTATGTCGAATGTTTTTTAGAATCATTGCTTTTTTTGTTCAATGATGCCTATATGTGACATGTTGTATGTGTGATTAACTATATGTTGCTACTGTATATGTTTCGCTGCAGGAAAGAAACAGAATGAAAAAGGCTGTTGGATACACCATTACCGAGGGCGCCTCTCCGTAAAGACTATGAAACTGTCCCAGCATGCACCCTTTACCGAGAGGCCGCTCAGTAAAAGTGTACCAACCAGTAGAATCTGGCCTTTTACCGAGAGGCCTCTTGGTAAAGGGTAATAACCTGTAGTCCTCCTAACAACTTTACTGAGAGGCCTCTCAGTAAAGGACACAGGATTGCCGACGGTGGCACTTGGCAAAGTATGGGCACGACTTTTAGGAGAAGTGACGTGGCCCTCCCCTATTGGCTCAGTTTGCCGAGCACAGCCCTTGGCAAAGATAGACTTTGCCGAGATGGGCTCTCGGCAAAGTTGGCCCTTGGCCTGTTCTCCTGGTCCCACATGTCAGGGGTGGACACATGTCAGCCAACTAGTGGGTCTGTTTGCTGAGAGGTGCTCTCGGCAATTTTGGCCCTCGGCCTGTTCTCCTGGACCCACATGTCAGGAGCTGACATGTGTCAGCCTGCTACTGGCTCTCTTTGCCGAGAGGGGCTCTCGGCAAAGTTGGCCCTCGGCCTGTTCTCCTGGTCCCACATGTTAGGGGTCGACACGTGTCAGCCTGCTACTGGCTCTCTTTGCCGAGAGTGGCTCTCGGCAAAGGTGGCCCTCGGCCTGTTCTCCTGATCCCACATGTTAGGGGTCGACACATGTCAGCCTCCTATTGGGTGAGTCTGCCGAGAGGGGCTCTCGGAAAAGTTGGCCCTCGGCCTGTTCTCCTGGTCCCACATGTCAGGAGTTGACACGTGTCCACCTGCTACTAGCTCTCTTTTCCGAGTGGCGCTCTCGGAAAAGAAGGCCCTCGGCCTGTTCCCCTGGTCCCATGTGTCAGGAACACTGTCCCCGTCTGCTATTTGTTAGCTACTTTATTTGCCGAGTTGTACTATTTTGCTCTCGGCAAAGTCTTTGTCGAGTGCCCGTGTTCTGACGCTCGGCAAATTCCTGTTTGCAGGAGAGGTGTACGCCGGGTGGCTTTTGCCGAGCGTTCTCATATCTTCCTCACATATGCGATGGCTAGTTGGACAACCCTGACATTTGGGCTGGGTGTGGGTGGGCAGTTGGGTGGCGATTTTGTGATTGACGATGTCTTGGCTATCCATCCACATATTTGTGGGACGGGGGGGTGAGGGGTCCGATTGTAGGTGCCCATGATGGAACTTCCAATGATGCAACTTTAATGTAGAAAAATTGAAGCATAAGCCTAAATCTTAAACACTAATACCCTAACATTATTTTATAAAACTAGCAAAAAAACAGTAACATCGACGGGCCCGCCAAAATGCCTGCCACTAGACTTGCTACCCATGGTGTCGTGGAATTATCACGTCAGATGTCCTAGTGAGAGGACTTAGTCGTGGAGCCATCGCAACGAGATTAGCTTAAAGGGGTTAAACCGGACAAAGGACGCGGGGTGTTTATACTGGTTCGGCCCCTTGCGGTGAAGGTAAAAGCCTACGATCCAGTTGTGGTGCAATTGATGGGGTCTCGATGAGCAGGGAGTGAATCCGCTTTACCTATCTCTCGAGTTGTTGTTTCTTGTCCCTGAACCGCCACTGGGTCGTCCCTTTATATACACAGGTTGACGCCCGGTGGTTTACAGAATCCCAAGGCCGGCTCATACATGTGTCCGGCTCGGTTTCTACCTTTTTCTATCTTATAGTACAAGTTACATATCTCATGGCGGTTTATGTCTATGGGCCCTAATCCGCCCTTGGGCTCTGGGCCTCTAAGTCTCCGTAGTAAAGCGTCATACTCCTTGTCTTCATGGGCTTCAATACAGATGATTACTTGTGAGCATAACCCGGCCCCTCCTGGGCGGTTTATACTCAGTAGTTATATCCCCAACATTAGGCCCCAGATATTTGAACCTATTCCTGTCAATCTTCAATATTTAGAAAAACTCCTTGAGCATCGTTGTATGAACCTTGTAAACCGCCATGATGTCATCTCCATATGAACCTTGTAAACCGCCGTGAAGTCATCTTCCAAGATTGTAATAAATCGCGATGACGTCATCTGCTTATAAAAACCTGTAAATGCCTCCCTTTTATTAATAAACCTCCGAAAACTAAGGCGACAGCTGTGTCACACATCCATTTTTTGGATTCCTCGATTCCCGCGCCTGTCACTTATCCCTTCGCCTTATAAATAGGACCAAGGGTCATTCTTTCTTTTCCCCTTCGTGCCCTTTCGCCTCGTCGTCTTCCTTGCATCGCCTCAGCGCTTGAGCACAGCCGCCATCATCGAGCTTCGCCTCTGCACCAAGAATGGCCGCTGCATCAACCTGATCTGGCCAGAGAAACGTGGTGCCTCTCCATTACTCCTTCAATCTCAGTAAGTGTTCTTATTCTTCACTTCAGATCTACCATTAGGGTTTCATTGTTCTTCGGTGTTCTTCAGTGTTCGTCAATGCTCATTGCTGCACCTTGCAGCCACATAAGAACTTAAAAAATCTTGATATTCCTCTTGTGCGGCTGCAGCTATAGTCCATTTTTTTCTCATCATAGCATCTCTTCTTCAGAAAACAGATCCCATTTGGTTTTTGACTGTTCCGCTGTCACCATTTAGGGCTTTGGAATTTTTCTCCTTTTCAGAACTGTAACAGATCCAAAATTATAAAACCAACCCATGAAACTTGTTTATGCTATACTTAGGAATTTCTCAGATCTGTAGCTTCCGCACCATTGTAGGCGGTTTAACTTCTTAGAAAAATGATAACCCGCCAGGTACCATTAGCCCTCACTCAAACCGCCAACTTAACCTCAGTGTAAAAAATTCAGTTGATCATGTGCATATGTTTCAATTTCTTCTCCCTCTATCTTTATACCGGTTTATCTACGTCAGTCAGGAATCTTAAACCGGATTTGTACCTCTTTTCCAGCTTTCCATTGAAATGGCCAAAACATTTTATGCTTGCAACTGGGTTCCTTCCCGGGTTACCGGAGAATAGTTAAATGGGCTTGTTACCACTGGTGTTTTAGCTAAGAAGGAAGTCATAAACTGGAGAGTTCCTGGTCCAAAAGTGGTTATTTTTGCTTACCATCTGGGTTGAGGGTTTAGTCCGCCCGGTTCAAAAAAATTCCGTGATGTTCTTGCCAGCTTCCAGATCCGCCCTCAAGATATTGGACCTAACTCTGTGTCCAATATTTGTAACTTCTAAGTTTTTTGTGAGGCCTATCTGCAAGAAGAACCCACTGTTGAGCTGTTCAGAGATTACTTTTACTTGAACCGCCGTACCGAGTTCACAGATGGACCTAACACTGAACTGGGTGAGGTTTCAATCCAGAAAAGAAAATACGGCAGCTTCCCTCATGCCTAGCATCACAGTCATCCTAAGGACTGGAATCAAACTTGGTTTTACTGCCGTGACACATCTCCATCTGGGGAGAATCCTCTGCCGGGTTACCATCCGCACCGGCTTACCAGAGAACATCTTGTTCTATAGCGATTGACCGCCAAGGAACGATCAAAATACGCCCCTCAGTTATCAAAACTCAGAGCTTTTGTTGCAAACGGTCTGACAGGTGTCGACTTCCTTCGGTGCTGGGTCTCTTGGAGTATTATGCCTTTAAGCTGGTGCCCCGGGTTAATGTGTGAATATACATGGGATTTGAATGACCCTCAGCGTCATATTGACATCCAGCTCACTGATGACGAGGTTACTAAATCTGTCAAGAACATGCTTGATGAACCGGTGGCGATATGCAGGAGAGTAGGGCTTAGTCCCTTCTGTACTTCCAATAAACCGCCAGCTGTAAGAATTGCCTCATTTTTGTCTTAATCCGTCTGCTCTTAAAAATTCCTTTATAATTCGTTGTCCATCTGTATAGGGTGATGATCCATTCTGGAAGAAGAAATCACTAGATAAACCGGCGAAGTCGCAAGATAAACCGATAAGAGCACCTCGTGTCAAGACCAGGGTTACAAAGAAGCCCGTAAAGAAAAGAACTGCCGAAGCCTCTGACTTGCCCAATGATGAAGAGCTCGATGATCCAGAATCAGAGGTAGAACTTGACTCTCTTGGTTCTTTGTTCATACACCTCATTGACAATGATTATTATCAGGATGATGCGGAAGCTAGCCACGCTGGTGATGTAGAGGTAATTATTCTATCCTCCGACTCAAATCATGTGCCAGTACCAAAACTCAGTCAAGTAGTCCGGAAAGTAAAACGTTCACACCCTCTTGCTTATTTGGATCCGCACTTTTCTTTGAAGACACAGCAGCATGAAGCACGCGCACAACCCGGCACAGTGGTCAAGTGGTTACCTCCTCTGGTTTACCATATTCTCCGGTTCGGAAACATCGTCAAGAGGTCTCTTGTTCTTCTAATACACTTTATCCCAAGGCGGGTTACTTCCAATATCCTCTTAATCCGTCTGATTCAAATTATCAGGGAACCTCCCATTCATCCTCCGGCGAGTCATCAGCCACACAGATGCCTCCGCTCAAGACCGTTCCTGGGTAAGCATACTATAGTTAATTTTTATGCCTTGCACTGGTTTATTGTACTAACCTCTGCGTTTGTTCTTTTTAGTGCCAAAGCCAGACTTAGCACGAAAGCCAAGCTGACTACCCCAACAGACGATAATCCGGCCACTGAACCGGAGAAGACCTCAGAGGCTCTTGATTAGAATGCTGACATTGCTCTGGATGATCCGGTACCTTAGGGTCAGGATACTTTTGTTGAATCGCCAGAAATGAATCCAACGAGCCAGTCTGCTGATCCGCTGAGCCCAGCTGCCGATCCACCAAGCCTAGCAAGAACATCTGCTAAACCGCCAAGCCCAGAGAAGACTATTGATGGCACGACAGATGATGTTGTGATTACCGGCTTTGGCCATACTGCTCCTGGCAATCCTGTTGCTTTATCAAAGCATAGTGCCAAAGAAGAATTTTCTGCTGTGGACAAGGGAAAGTGGAAAATAGATTTACCAAGCTATGCTCACCTCAATGCTCAGGACATTCACTCTAGATATTTAAACCATCTGTATACAAGCCGCGACTATGAAGCCGGTTTAGTAGGTCTAATGAAAGAGCGATATGAGGTAAATATCCATTCCTTTACACAAGTTCCTTTTCCTCATAGCTTGCTTCAATTATCAACTCCAGTAGCCCCCAAGGGCCGGTTCATCAATGTGAATGTGAACCGGGACTTGTAGTAGAAAGATATTGGATTTTGCTTGTGTAGCCCCTGTAGACCGGTATATCTTCTGTAATGTAGTTACCAAAATTCCTTTCAATCATCAACATAATCCGGTTTGTGGAGAGAAACTTGATAACCTTGAATTGATCCGATATGCATTAGCCCCCAAGTGCCAAGTATATAACTTGTTATGTGCTTGGGACTTAAAATATCAGTTGAGAAAAAGCAATCCGCATTAGCCCCCAAGTGCCAAGTGTATAACTTGTTATGTGCTTGGGACTTTCAAAAAAGTATTACTAACTTATTATCTGTCTTTTGCAGGATGACTTGACCAAAAAAGATTCCCAAATCACCAACCTCCAAGAAAACATCAAATCACAGCAAGCCGAAACTTCAAAGGCCAAAGAAGAGCTGAAGGGCACTTTAACAACCATGGAACAATTGAAGGATGGCTTCAAAGGCAAACGAGCAGATTGGGAGGCTGAAAATACAACTTTGCTAAAGTGAGCGGAGGATGCTGAAGCGGCCCTTAAACCGGTGACAGAAGAACTGACTGGCTTAAAGCGGGAAATCAACGCTATGACCTCTGCTGTTTTTGGTAAGTACCCTCTTCCAGGGTTGTACTTAGACATCCTTAAAATATGTCTGTTTACCAACAATCTTGTAACCATTGTAGGTAGCCATGTTGCTCATCTTGGTTCAGACATGCGCAAAAAACTGAAGGCTGCCTATACACTGATAGAGCAGTTATATACCGGCGCTCAACAGGTCATCTGCACAACTTCATATAATAAACCGGCCCCAACTTTGATCAAAGACACTTTGGCAAAGTTATCCATGATGCCTTCCCAACTCGAAGAGGTAAAGAGATCAGCTGCAAGAGCCGGTGCTCTATCTGCATTGACTCGGGCCAAGGCCTGGATAGCTGATCTTGATCCGGAGGATATTGGAAACGGCTATCCCAGCCAAAAGGAAGATGGGTCAGACTTTGACAATGACGCCCTCAGGGCTTTGACAACGGAAATGCGTCCACTTGCGAGTAAGCTGGCTGAGGAAACTGATTTGTCTTTCCATCGGTCGATTTATGACGCAAACAACAAACGGATTGACGCGTCGGTTTATGAAGCGCAAAATCTTATCCCGCCAATCCGTAAGCATACCTATGCCCCTGATGTTGAACCGTCCGACCTTATAAGCGATGAAGCTATCTTCCAAGATTTATCTGGGATTGACTCGGCAACCATTGAATTCCAGCCACTGGGTGGGGAGGAGGAGGGTGAACCGGCGCACGATGATCCGCAACCTTCACATCAACCTGAGGAAGAATCATAATCCGAAGGCTGATTTATCGTCTGCACCCTGTCATCCTTGTGAAAAACAATTATTCTTTTGGGCAGTCAAAACGCCTTGTAATAGGCTAGCTTAAACACTTGGTCTTCTATGCCATCGTGCATATTTACTTTGCACAATACTGTTAATCTGTCATGTAGATGATATGTCTACTTATGATCCTTAACAGTTTTATACAGTCCTGTTTCTGCATAGAATAAACTGAAAATTGTCCTGGCGGTTTATCGCCGGATGGGTCATAATGCCCAATCTAAAGCCAGGGTTTATAACCAAGGATGTAAACATAATGATATATGAAACACATCGTACTTGTGATATTGAATCACATTGTTGGTTCACCATCTTTCTTGTAGTAAGGATGATGACCCAAATCTTAAACGCTGACAACTCCCACCATGTTGTGCTGGTTTATAATAAGTCATGCAGGGTTATGATAAACATCGGATGATCATTCTGGCGACTTATAGTTAACGCCAGGCCGGGTTAATAAACACCGATTTATATTGATGACTTATAGTCAGGCCGGGTCATTGGATGCCGTTTAACTCAAAACCTTTATCAAGGGAGAAAAACTTTGACAAATAAAAGCAAATGAAAACTTGTAGTCAAGGCTTTTTAAGGGCTGCCAGGCCCAAATTCGAGGCTTTTCATGGGCTGCCAGGCCACTGAGTTAAACCGTTTTACAAAGCCTTTTAAGATGGGCCTCACTTTAACCAATCGTCGTTTTAACTTTGACAAGTTCAGGGTCTGTATAAGATTAACTTGTCAAACGTTCGGCGGGTCATACCAGGATTACCTGGACGGAGTGGCTTACTTGATGAAGGCAGGTTAACCCAGGGTTTTAGGTGAATACACCTGGCTTCCAAGCCTGGCTCGATAGCCTATTACAAGGGTCCTTTAAAACTCTTTGTTGTTGTGCACAAAGAGCCCCCAGGTAACATTTTGAGCTGTGCTCAGTGGGTGCCTATGTTTGAGCTGTGCTTGGCAACAGACTCTCTTTGGACCCTTGGGTGTGAAGCCCCCAAGCTTTGTTGTGGCTTTACAAGCTAGTTTAATAGATAATCAGAACCCCGCTTTATAAGCAGAAGCCCTTATGTAACCAAGAAATCTTTTTTGGAGAACAGCAGAGGCCCCACTTTAGCAAGGATGCCGGTTTATTATATTAATCATAATATATACATTGTCAAAAACATGTACATAGTAGGAGCCTGTGGCTCAGGTGTAGTAAGGCCGAAGATGAGCTATATTCCACGGCCGGTGGGTCTCCTCCTCCGATTTGCGTGAGTCTTTGTGCTCTCGGACATCGATAAGGTAGTATGACCCATTGTTAAGATTCTTGCTGACCACAAAGGGCCCTTCCCAAGGTGGGGATAACTTGTGCATGTCAGTCTGATCTTGGATAAGCCGGAGCACTAAGTCGCCTTCTTGAAAAGCTCTGGTTTTAACCCCGGTAGTTGTGATAACGCCGCAGGTCTTGCTGATAAATCACTGAACAAGCTGCCGCAATATCCCATTTTTCATCTAACAGGTACAATGCATCTTGGCGTGCTCTTTCATTGTCCGCTTCAACATAAGCTGCCACTCGGGGCGAGTCATGGCAAATATCACTTGGGAGAACTGCTTCCGCTCCATAAACCATGAAGAAGGGTGTGTAACCCGTAGATGTATTGGCGGTGGTGTTAATGCTCCATAAAATGGAAGGCAACTCTTCCACCCAACAACCCGGCGTCCTCTGCAAAGGGACCATAAGCTGGGGCTTGATACCCTTCCGGATTTCTTGATTAGCTCTCTTCGCTTGACCATTAGACTGGGGGTGAGCCACTGAGGACACATCAAGCCGGATGTGCTCTCGTTGATAGAACTCTTCCACAGCACCCTTGGAGAGATTCATGCCATTATCTTTTATAATGTTGTGTGGAAAACCAAAGCGAAAAATCACCTTTTTCATGAATTGAACCACTGTGGCCGCATCACACTTGCTTACTGGCTCTGCCTCCACCCACTTGGTGAAATTATCAACTGCCACTAGAAGGTGGGTCTTCTTATCCTTGGACATCTTAAAAGGCCCAACCATATCCAGCCCCATGTTGCAAACGGCTAGGTGATTGGAATCATCCTCAATTCCTGGGCCGGAACATGAGCTCGGCGTGAAAACTTTTGACAGCCATCACACTTCCTGACCAGATCCCCCGCATTAGCATGAGCTGTTAACTAGTGAAAACCGTGTTGGAAAGCCTTAGCCACCAAGGATTTTGAACTAGCATGATGATCGCAATCTCCTTCGTGGATTTCACGCAAAATCTCACAGCCTTCTTCAGGAGAAATGCAACGCTGAAATGCCCGTGAGACACTACAATGATGTAACTCGCCATTGACAATAGTCATGGACTTGGACCGCCGGATTATCTGTCTGGCCAGAACTTCGTCCTCAGGTAACTCGCCCCGGGTCATATACACCAGGTATGGCACTGTCCAATCAGGGATAGCATGAAGAACCGCCACCAATTGAGCCTCCGGGTCAGGAACAACCAGATCCTCCTCCATTGGTATCTTGACCGACGGATTATGCAGAACGTCAAGAAAAACATTGGGCGGCACCGGTTTATGCTGGGATCCGAGCCGGCTTAAAGCGTCCGCCGCTTCATTCTTGCGCCGATCAATGTGCTTGACCTGGTAACCCTTGAAGTGACCGGCAGTGATATCCACCTCACGCCGATAAGCCGCCATGAGTGGATCCTTAGAGTCCCACGTACCAGGCACTTGCTGAGCCACTAAATCGGAGTCGCCAAAGCAACGTACCGGGATTAAGTTCATCTCCCTAGCCATCCAAAGACCGTGGAGCAAGGCCTCATACTCAGCTGCATTGTTAGTATAGGGAAACATTAGGCGGAGAACATAACAAAACTTGTCACCTCAAGGGGAAGTAATAACCACTCCAGCCCCCAAGCCCTCCAGTTGTCTGGATCCATCGAAGTGAATAGTCTAGTATGTGAACTTAGCATAAGCCGACCGTCCAAACAGGGCATGGCACGGACTCCTGATTTTCACCACTTCAAAAGTAAATGTCTCTGACCTTGAATCATGATCATCTCCAAAAGCAACCTCCAGAGCTATCTTACCGACCGGGTAGGACGATTTACCAGGCACCACACCGTGAAAAACGGTGTTCGACGGTTTAAGATTCTTATCCATCAACCCCATACGCCGGAAGGTTTCATAATACAATATGTTGATACTGCTCCCTCCATCTATGAGCACCTTGGTGAACTTATAACCTCCAATCTGCAGTGCGACCACCAACGCTAGATGACCCGGATTATCAACCCGGGGCGGATGATCTTCTCGACTCCACACAATAGGCTGTTCAGACCAATACAAATATCGGGGCACCGCCGGTTCAACGGAGTTCACTGCCCTTTTATGAAGCTTCTGATCGCGCTTGCACAGGCTAGTAGTGAAGACATGATACTGTACACTATTCAACAGCTTCGGGTTACTCTGATAACCCGACTGTTGTTGTTGCTGATTCTCCTGTTGATTATAACCACCTTGGTTGCCCTGATTGCCCTGTCCACCTTGATTACCTTGAAACCCTGAACCGGAGTTACCTCCACCATAACCCGGCCCGTGAAACCCGGGTCATAAACCGCTGCACGGTCCGTGATCATACCGGAAGAGATCTGAGTTTTTGAACTATCGCATAATAAAGCAATCCTTCCAGAGGTGCGTAGCTGGCTTCTCTTGCGTCCCGTGCTTTTGGGCAAGGCTGATTTAACAGGCGCTCCAGATTCATACCTGATCCGCCACTCCGCTGGGCCGGTTTACCCTTACGGCGCTGACCATTACCATGTATGTTGGTGTTAGCCACAAAATCCAAACTATTGTCTGCTTTACGCTTACCATTGTTCCCATGGCCCGCCTGGTTGTGTTATTATCCTTTCGCACCGCCGTTCTTCTATCCCTTCCCCGTCTTCTCATCGTCAGACTCGGGATCCTTGGTAATATCAGAATCGGCATACTTAACCAGAGCTGCCATAAGTGTTCCCATGTCATTGCAGTGACGCTTGAGTTGTCCCAACTTCAACTTCAGCGGCTTAAACCACCAATTGCCCTCTAATGTTATGACTGCCGAATCAGCATTGATGCAGTCCGACGAATGCAGGATTTCCGAAATTCGGCGCACCCAATGAGTTGTTGATTCGCCTTCTTCTTGGACATAGGTGGCCAGATCCACAATTGACATGGGTTGCTAGCACGTGTCCTTGAAGTTTGTTATAAACCGGGCCTTCAACTCTGCCCATGAACCGACGGAGTTAACGGGCAAACTCTTTAACCAAGTGTGAACCGTTCCATCCAACATCATGGTGAAGTACTTTGCACACGCCGCTTCATCCACATCCAGCATCTCCATTGCCATCTCATAGCTCTCGACCCATGATTCAGGGGGTAAATCGGCGGTGTAATTAGGCACCTTACGCGAGCCCTTGAAATCCTTGGGTAACCGCACATTGCGTAGAGCGGGGTGAGACACGGCACCCCCCAAGAGCTGAAAGGAAGTCCTCGTTCCACTGACGTCGTCGGTCGAACCGGAGTAGGCCGATGATTCGCGTACTGCGCTGCTAACTCTGCCTCCCGACGCGCTCTACCATAATCTACCACATCCTGACCATTTGCACCACCGCGCACCGGATTAGGCCCTCGAGGGGCTTCACGGTTCCGCGCACTGCTTGACACAACCGGTTCATCAATGTGCCTGCTGTAACTCTTGCTCGGGCGAGGGGTTGAATGAATTCTGTCCCGGCTATACGAATAGGTCTGCTGCTGCACAATAGCGGTTTGAAGAAGATCCCTTTCCCGCCGCATCTCAACCGCCGCTGGTGACTCACCTTCCATTGGAATAGCTGCCAACCGCGACGCCGCAGCGATCATGTTATCCAAAGGGCTGGAGAAGTGACCTGGTGGCGTCGGCATGTATTGCGGCGGTCATCTGTTCGTCGAGGCGGGTCCGTCACCCGTGGCTGATCTGGCGCTCCTGTCACAGGTTCTTCAGTCTGGTTTACTGCTGCCGGATTACTGGGTCCTGCTCCTGGCGTGTTGAAGAGATTCATTGCTTCGTAAACCGGCGGTAGACGAGACCGATGCCTCCTCCTCAATACGTCATTCGAGGCGTTCTGATCCAGCATGAGCCGGTAATTCTTTGCTTGAATCTGTTGTGACTGGGCATCTAAAGTGGCCCGCTCATTAGCCATCCTGGTTTCCTCAGCCGCCAAGTCCTCCTTGGCCCGAGTTATCTGATCCCGCAGTTTTGTGACCTCCGCATTATGCCGATCTTGAGTCTCCGGGGTGACTGCTGTGGTCAACAATGTCGTCCAGGCGTCCAATAAACCGAACAGAACTTGAGTCGGTCGGCGCGCGGGGCCTCCTGCCCCGGCTGCCGATCCGGAAGTCATTGCTGCTGCAGTTGAAGATTGCAATGTGGGTTGCGTACCAGCCATGAATATCGCAACCCGGTTTGGCGGTTCAAGGTAGTCCGGAATACTGTCGCCATCGGAATAGCCCCTGAACCGGCCATCTTGTAGTTGGTACAGCAACTCGGTCTCGCCGGTGGATGATTCGCCATCAGAATAAACGACTGTCTCACCATCGGACATCGGTTCAGCTTCCGCACCATGGATGAATCCCACGAACGCATGCTTCATGGCAGGCTGAACCCGGGCACGGCTTGCACGCTGAGCCATCTCGATGAGGTCGGTGCAGATGTCTGGCTCGGGGCCCAGTTCACCGATCTTGCCGATGAAGACGTGAATTCCTCCAAAGGGGACCCGGTATCCGTACTCGATCGAGCTGGCATTGGGGCCCCAACCTACATCGTCGATGTAGAGCTTGCCGTGACGACTCTTGGTCATCGGCCAACCGCGTATCCCTTAAGTCCTTCAACATTGCCCTTCAAGAACTCGAAACCATCATGTGATAGCCCCACGGTGGGCGCCAATTGTCATTGAATTATCACGTCAGATATCCTAGTGAGAGGACTTAGTCGTGGAGCCATCGCAACGAGATTAGCTTAAAGGGGTTAAACCGGACAAAGGACACGGGGAGTTTATACTGGTTCGGCCCCTTGCGGTGAAGGTAAAAGCCTACGATCCAGTTGTGGTGGAATTGATGGGGTCTCGATGAGCAGGGAGTGAATCCGCTTTACCTATCTCTCGAGTTGTTGTTTCTTGTCCCTGAATCGCTGCCGGGTCGTCCCTTTATATACACAGGTTGACGCCCGGCGGTTTACAGAATCCCGAGGCCGGCTCATACATGTGTCCGGCTCGGTTTCTACCTTTTCCTATCTTACAGTACAAGTTACATATCTCATGGCGGTTTATGTCTATGGGCCCTAATCCGCCCTTGGGCTCTGGGCCTCTAAGTCTCTGTAGTAAAGCGCCAAACTCCTTGTCTTTGTGGGCTTCAATACAGATGATTACTTGTGAGCATAACCCGGCCCCTCCTGGGCGGTTTATACTCAGTAGTTATATCCCCAACACATGGGTAAGTCATTCTAAAAATACCATTGGTGTCACGCCCTGCGTTGTTGCAATGTGCAAGAACCATCCTGCAAATCTTAGGGCGTCTGTGTGCTTCCTCAGTCACTGATGTTACGAAGGGTGGGCTCACAACAACACCAATGTTATGAAGGACGGGCTTGCTGCTGGGCCTCTATTGCGATGACTTGTGGTGACACGCGAGATTTGGTGTTGCCGTCGGTGCTGTAGGGAGCACCACCGGACTTACGGGAGCATCGTCGGTCCTCAGGTGCACTACTACGATTGAGACGAAGGTGGAGCTGTGAGCATAGGGGGAAGGGTTTACTACGGAGGAACGACAACGCTAAGCTTCTCTGACAGGTCTCCTCGCGAGGTAGGAGTCGGAGGTGGGGGAGGGGGGGGGGGGCTCTGCCCCGGTGGAGGAAGACGAAGCCTTATGCCATCCTGCTGACGGCCACACACCAAGGATAGACAGTTGTCAAGCTGAGTGATTTTCCGTAATTTAATATTGTTGACGCCCGGTGCCTGCCCAAAACTAAGAGGAAAAGAAGGTCTTGCAATCCAGCTAGATTTGTCACGTTGTTTTCCTTTTGCTAGGTTTTTGAATAGGAGTTATCGGTTCGAAAATTCCCCAATTGAATCTCAGTCTATGTGCACCCTAATTGATTTTTTTAATAAAAAAGACAAAAAGAATCTGATTTTTTTAATCAAAAATGGTCTAGTATACTCACGTGTAAAGTTTTGCGAAGAAATGGCTTCCATGACAATCTGTGCGAAAAATAACAAAACCGGATCTATACAAAAGTTGCTATTCAAGATTTTTGAAGAAACTGCAATTTCGTTTTTCCACGAAAGAACATCGAAGTCATTTCTTCGCTGAATATCATAGGTAAATGTCACCCGCAAAAACAAAACAAAACACCATAGGTAAATATTCGCACCGTCCACGATTTTCTGCCTGACTCGTGGGGCCAGCAGGTCGGTGTCATCTGATCTGAGTATATACAGCCTCCGCTCACATTGCTCCTCCCCAGTCACCAGCCACCAGTCCCCACTCCCCACTCCCCCACTCGCCTCTACACCCGCGAAAACCCTCATCGCCGGGCGAGATGAAGGGCGGCGACGTCGAGGCGGGTGGCACCGGCACCGCGGCGCTGAAGGCCGCGCTGTACCCCGGGACGACGGAGAGCCCCGAGCTGCGCTGGGAGCTCATCCGGAAGACCTACGTCGTCCTCTTCCTGCAGCTTCTCCTCACCGCCGTCGTTGCGGTTGTCGTGTACAAGGTCCGCCACTTCATCGAATCCTCCTACGACGGCCTCGGGCTCTACATCTTCCTCTTCCTCTTCCCCATCACCGGTGAGACCTCAAACCATTTCTAATTTGTGATCCCATTGCCGGGAGGGTTTTCTCTTTTTGGTAAAAGAAACAGAGCATGTATGTACAGAGGCTATACAAAAATTAAATTACAACATACAACAAGTGAGTTTTAAGTGCCACAAAACAAATACCATGATGCACAATCATCCAATTTGGGAGATCTGAATTTGAATAAGATTTTCTTTTTGCTCTGTGAACTAGAGACTGGAGCTCTTCCTTGAATGTACGCCTGCAAGCATAAAGACTTGAGTGATTCCACAGAAATTAAAGGTCGCTCCGGGTATTCCGACGAATTTATAGGCGATACTGCTACTTGTATGCGTGCGATTTCATTATATCCTTCCCGCAAAAAGAAAATATTTAATTATGTCTGGTTTTGAGGGCCTTGGTGGGAGGACAGGACTAGCTTTCCCTTTGAGTTCTCGTCCCGGTGAAGCTATAGATTACAACTCCTGATTTTTACAGGAACTCTTAATTTTTCTTAACTACTGTAGAATTTGACGTGGTTGCTTCGTGAATTGCAGCTGGGGGTATAATCTGTTACTAAAATGCTTGTTAAACTTTTTGTATGCAGTGCTCTGCCCGTTGTACATCTACCGCAAGAAGCACCCAGTCAACCTGCTGCTGCTTGGCGTCTTCACACTTCACAGTGGCCATCACCTTCTCTGTGGGCTTCATGCGTTCCTTTTATAGTGGTAAATGTCTTCCCACCATGTATTTCTGCTCCTGCTGCCAGCTCGTAGCTTGTTCTTGAGTCACTCAATCATATCATCAGAATATGATAGCTCCTGCATCATCAGATTCTTGAGTCACATCTTCCAGCTCCTAGCCTGTTCACCATGTGCCATTAATGCCCCTCTCATTGTGTTAATGCATTACATATACTTCCTCCATTCCTAAATTTTTGTCTTTTTGGAGATTTCAAATGGACAACACAAACGGATGTATATAGACATATTTTAGAGTGTAGATTCACTCCTTTTGCTCCGTATGTAGTCACTTGTTGAAATCTCTAGAAAGACAAATATTTAGGAACGGAGGGAGTACATGGCTAGTAGAAATTTTCCTGCTATTACCATGTGCAGCACTATTACCGAAAAAGGGTTTCCCCCCGCTTTGTATACAAAGCCAACCGAAACATCCAACGATAGGTGCTGGGGCGGAAGCAGCACAGTCACGCCCAAAAGAAAAGAAAGAGAAAATACAAGAGAAACAAACGCCGACAACGGCGGATCGACAAAGAAACGAAGAAGCCTCGTGGCCGCTGCACCCACCGGGGAACTCCCACCAGACTCCGAGCCACCGAAGCACCGGTACCAATCAACACCTCCAAGAAGGGACGCGACGAAGACGACGCTGCTGCCAAGGGTTTCCCCCGATACACGGTGAGGAGAGAGGAAGGGTAGCTCCGACGCCCTCCAGGAAGGTCTGGCGGCACCCACAAGCGCCACTGCGTCGATGTCGGCCAAGCCAACAGAGATTTCTCCCGATCCCAACCTCCAACTCAGGCACTCCGAAGCTCGCCGCCAAACAGACCCTCACCCTGTGCCACCCGGACACGAAGCGTTCAACGCTGTCTCACCACGGCACCGTGAAGCATGGTCGGCACGATGAAGAAGAGGAGCCGGGACAAGGCAGCAGCACCGTCGGCACGCGGGAGGGCCCCACCTCCACCGCCGAAGACGGTAGCTGACCGGACGCAATGGCAGGAACACACCAGGCCCGTGGCCGCACAGGCCCGGCCGGGAAAGCAGGCCCGTAAAGTTCCCGCCTTCGCGCTGCAGCCGGCACGCCGTCGGCTCCGCCGCCCCTGTCCAAGCCGCTCCCCTTCCTCCCCACACCGAAAGCCGCCAAGGGAGGCACCACCACCACGCGCACCGCCGGCCACCATCACCAGGTCGCCGGACCGCCACCGGCCGAGCCGCACCATCGCCGCACGCCCACGATGGAGAGGAGCCACCGCAGCCGCCAGCAGCCCGATGCCGGACCCCAGCCGCCGCCCACGCCGCCCGCGGCCCCCGCCGCCCGCGGC
>NC_041385.1:799118690-799125368 GCF_002162155.2 Triticum dicoccoides
CGGAGGAGGAAGAGCAGGGCCCCGCCGGCGCCGGCGCCGGTCAGGCCAAGCCCGGCCGCGCGCCTGGCGGCGGCGAGGGAGGAGGGAGGAGGAGGGAAGACCGGCGGCGGAGGGATCTAGCGCCCGCCCCGGCCGCCTCGCGGGTGGCGGCACGGGGGGAGGGGGGAGCTAGACAACTCTCAACAGAACTCATGTGCAGCACTATTGTGAAGCACTTTGTTTGTTTGTGGACTGGCCATGCAATGGTAGGCTCAGCCAGGCACCCCATGTGACTGTAGTTGATGCATTTTCCTAGTCTGTGTTGAGGGCCAAATTGTAGCTGTTGGTCACCATTTATGATTGATATGCTTGTCTCAGTTAGAAGCATTTGTAGTATTGCTAGCTAGCAGGATTAGCTTTTTAGAAGACGTTGCTTTGCTATTTTCAGATGTTACTTTTTTAACTAAGAAATTGCCAACAGTAACCTTCGCTTTTTTCATAGAACATTGGTTTTGGATCTTGCATATTTTTTTACTGTTTCTTCCGGCCACTATTTGTCCAATAAGATACATAGTGTTGTGATAGTATCCGTTGATCTGAAGCCCTATCTGTCCAATAATATGCCAGCCGTCCTGCCCAAGTTGACATGGTTTTGGCAAGGACGTGGTTTAGGTTACTGGACTAGCTTAAACTTTTATCAAAATAAAAAGCATTTTCAGTTGATATATCATACTAGTGTTCTGACAGTACAATAGATGTTCATAGGTTATTTTAAAGGTACTCCATGCATGTGCTGGTTAAATCTCATTGGATTGAAGTGATTGAAATACATAATTTTTCGATTTATATAAAGTTATGTTGTCAGGCACTCTGTGATCTATCATTCATTTGTGTTTGCCTCAGCGTTCATACAACTGCATTTTGGGGTTGTACCAATTCCAAGGTTCGTTCTAGCTTGTACCACATCGCAGGTGGTTGCTGATACTTTGCTTCTTCAATGCAACACTGCCATTTACTTCAGATTTTAGCATGCATGTGCTTTATTGTTTAGTCAGATTTACGTGATAGTTTCCTTGGTAAAGAGATGTATGTGATGATAAGAAGGCAATTAGTTCATTTTGTAGTCCTGCTCTTATATATATATGATATATGTGTGTTTTGTTCTTTGATAAAGAACCACTGCTAAAATAGTCTGCCATGTGCGCAGGCAAGGTCATTTGGGAGGCTGGGATGCTTACAATCGTGGTTGTCTTGAGCCTCACTGCTTACACCTTCTGGGCTGCAAGGAGGGGCAAGGACTTTAGCTTCCTTGGTCCTTTCCTATTTGCTTCTCTGATGATTTTGCTCGTCTTTGGGTTCATTCAGGTCCGATGCCGTCCGTTCCATTCTCTAGTTAGGTGTTAGTTAGGTGTGTCGCCCATTTATCTATCAGTCTTCTCTATTCTACAATGCACATATATACTTCTGTTTGCAGATCTTCTTCCCGCTGGGCAAGCTATCTCACACGATCCATGGCGCGCTGGTGGCACTCATCTTCAGTGGCTACATTGTCTATGACACGGGCAACATCATCAAGCGTTACACCTATGACGAGTATGTCTTGGCCGCCGTCATACTCTACCTTGACATCATGTTTCCAGCTGGGCCTGCCACCCTTTATTGGGTGGATGACAGCCAGGCGCGTCACCCTGCCCCTGCTCTCTCATGATTCAAACCCCGTGGACGAGTTTGGTATCCTGACGAGTCCCATGACAAGTAGAGAGGATGCATAAGAAAACTGCTGTGCGTCGGTTCTATTCTATGTATGGTGGATGTGATGTTGTATTTAGGGGATCTTTGACATGCTGGATTGGTGGTGCTGCTGCGTTTACGGTATTCTGATATCATTTGTGTAGCCGTGTGGCTTCTACTTCTTGCTTCCCAGCACATATGAAGTGGTCTCCTGGCCCGCCTTGTGGATGGCGTTTGTCCTTGTACTACGAAAGAGATACTAAACGGACGCCTGTTCGCATGTATACCACTTAGAGAAATCTAGCAGAGTCTGTTATTTGTGTGGTTGTTGCAGCCATATGACATGTAGAGGTTGCAAAGGCAAAACACAAACTCAGATTAGCTAAAAAGAGATTTTCATGTTTTTTGTACATATGTGTCCCACCTGTCTTTGAGTACAACGGTTCTTTTTAGAAGATTCAGACTTTAGTTCGAACGCAAAGAGAAGCATTATTCGTTGTTGACCTTTTACAGTGAATTTCGCATAAAGAACACATTTTGGTAGATCCACCCTTTTCAAGGCAAAAGCACAACCAAACAGTTTTCATTTCTTGTCAGACTTTTTCACCTCCCAATACACCCATAATAAGAACCCATGTCAAGTTTTAGTTTTTTGGGACCATATTTAGGCTTATTTTTTTGTGTGAAAAATACAAAAATACAATCAGTGCCTAAATACAAGCAAAATAGATATAAGAATTGTCTCTAAAATTTAGACAATGTGAGATTATTATTGTCATCATCAATGATATAATACATGATCTAAACCATTCTCACGTGGCAGGTACACAGAATGATTGGATATAAGATGTTCTGGTGGAAAAGGTATTTTATAAGGGTCATTTTTCAAAAACAAATCATTCCATTTGAACTTCCACAATAAAAGTTGTGAGAATTTGAAGTTAGAGGGTCTTTTATGCAGAACCACCTAATTAGTTGTAATTAAATAATTTTAGTTTAAAAGCTATGCCAAGTGGCGTGATCTGGGTCATGCTGTTTAGTGACAATGAACAACAGTGGCTGATTGGTCTTTTTTTTTTAGAAAAGGAGGATTACCCCGGCCTCCGCATCTGATCGATGCATGCAGCCATTTTATTAATTATTACCAGAGACCTTGCAAATCATTACATCAGTAAGCCTGAAGCCACCATCCTGGCGACACCTGTCGCTACTCCTATCCCCTTGATGCAGGGGTGCCGAATATCCGAGCCTAATACCAAACAGACATCGCACCAAAACCTAACATCTAATGCCGGATGCCCCATCCCAACCACATACCAGGAACGGGTCACATACCGGCCCGGCGCACTCACCGAGGCTACAGCCGCCGTCATCCACATAACCATCCCCAGAGCAGGTACCGACGCAACTTGCCAGGTCAGCTGTCAACGCCACCATGGCGCCAGACAGCGCCACCGCCTTGTGTTCCTCCATCCAACCGCATCTGTCGACGATAATCTATCACCGCGCATCGGATGCCGAGTCTCCATGGCGCCACGCCATTGAGATCCACCATCATCGACGTGAAAAATGAAAAACCGCTCCACCACTTGTCTCCTACATCCAGCCGCTGCTCAAAAATGATGCCCCCATGAAGGAAAACAACGCAAAAAGCACCGCCATCGTCTGATCCGAAAACTCCGGATCTAGGTTTTCATCCGGAGCAGCGCAAGTAAGTCGACCGAAACTGCAGTGGCGATGTCTTCAACAAGATAGCGACGTGAAAACGCCGCCATCGCCCGCCATGACCCGAGTCATAGCGCGGTTTTCACCGGCAGCCTCGTCTCCCCACTCGACGCCGGGACTGGATGCGAGAATGCACAACCATCTAGCCGATGAAGACTGAAGACTGAAGACGATGGGCTCGGCCCCTCTGTCACAGAGCGCGTGGGTGCGGTTGTCGTTCGATCTAGCTCAGACAGCTGCGAGATTTAGATCGCAACATATCGTTTTCTGTTTTTACTGGGCACACGATGGGGTGAGTTTTGGGTCAGCTTAGCTGGGCTGATGGGCTGGCTGGGCTTCTTTCACTTTCCCTTTTTCTTTTCTGTTTGTTTTCTTTTTCTTTATTAACCCAGGGTTTGAACCGACTTTTAACTAGCACAATTTCATCACAGTGCAAATCCATTGAACTCTCGAAAATTAGAAAAAAAAATACTAGGGCTCATATGGATCATAGGGAAAACATTTCCAACCCTGATGCGATATTTTTAATACATTTTATCCAAATGGACTTAATATAACTATTAAATATATCTCAAACTTAATTAGGGTTCCTAGAATAGTCAAATTAATTCCAAACAACTTCAAATGCACCGAAGTCATGATATGCAAGTGTATGCTATGTTCACATCCTAATTTCAAAAAAAAAAATTGTATATGACACCACCACGTGGAGGAGTCCTTCCCACTTCTGCGGCCATCGCCGCGTCAACATCCAAGCAGGGTAAGGGGGTGTCTATAAGTATGTTGGCGCCACCACTGCCTCCGCCAGCAAGCCTTGCCGAGGACCATGCGAAGGAGTCCTTCCCGTCGCCACCGCCACCTCCTTGGTCAAACCTTGCCGCCTAGCTAGAGGAATGGGGGCCAATCTTTGCCGGCAACCAGTTGCGGAAGGACACAACCGCATTGAAGAAGCAATGGGTGACCCATCAGACCAGGTCTAGTGGGTATGCGACACTTTTCCATAAAAAGAGTCCGACTAGAGGTAACGAACGTTCAATATCATGCTATGTTAAGAGCATCTCCAGCCGCGCCCCCAACAAGTTTTGAGCCCCAATTACAATTCGAGGATGGACTTGCAACTGAGACAAAAAAATGTCAAAGTCGAGTTGCGGATCGAGGGTGGGGTTGCAACTATGACAAAAGAAGATCGACCCCCGTTGCAAGTTGAGGTTAGAGTTGCAACTTGGACAAAAAATACAGACCTTGTCATGAAAATTTTAAAAAGAAAAGGTGAAAAGCTGGAAAAAATATAAAAATCATGAATAAAAAAAAGAATTTGAACAAAAAAAGGAAAAAAAAAGATTGAAAAAAGTTCACCTGTGGCCACAACAACAAACGAGGAGGCAACGTAGGAGGAGCAAGATCAATTGATAGACAACGGCCTACTGCCATGATGCCCGGCCTGAACGACCCATACATGAATAAGATCAATCAATAAAAAAACAAAGAATACTAATCTTAATGTCTAAATCATGTGGCTAGGAAGTTAGATGTGAGATAACTATTTCACATCTAGATGTGAAATAGGAAATCTGATTCACTTAACCATTGCGTACACGAAGTAGGAGTATTTTCTATTCAAGTAGTCGATCAACACGCCTAGTATTTATCTATAGAAGGTTGAGATTATTTTTTTGAGGGGAAAAAAGGTTGAGTTTTTTCTTTTCTTTTTGAGGATCAAAAGGTTGACAGTTTGACTTGTACTTTCGCACCACAACTTTTAATTTTAATAAGCTTTGGATGACGCAGAAATACTTTATTTTATTTTACAAAACGGGGAATAGAGCCAGTGACGTGACCATACCAGGTCAAGCTCCCTACCGCTAAGGCAAGTGCCTGGTTGGCATAACGCATACATACGACGCCTGCGGTCTATCTGACATTGTGCTGTCGAAAATGAATTCCAAAAATTTGGGGGGTAACAAATTTTCCTGGGGCATCGAGATTTCCGGCAATCGGCGAGTTACCTGAAATTCGCACCGAGAACAAACGGCAGCGGCGTGAGGGAAAAGATGAAACATTTTCGTTTCGAGAGGAAAAGAGGAACTCGCGAGAAAGAAAAGAGGAACTTGCAGCGGCAGCGTGCGGCCAGCGCCTCGAGGAGGACATACATATTTTTGTTTGGTGTGGACGGTGGACGTGATTTATTTCCACTAGTAGTAGGTGTAGGTTATGTCCATGTCAAAAAAAGAAGAGGCAATACGCCATTGTCCATCTCAAACAAAAAAGCAATAGGCTAGGCCATGTCATCAATCCGTGGATGGATGTCTCGACCAATAGGCTTCAAGTGCATGGATTATGTGTTTCTTTGCCAACCAATAAGTTTCAAGTACATGAATTATGTGTTTCTTTGCCAATCAATTGGCTTTAGGTACATGGATCATGCGTTTCTTTATAAAAATGAGTGTGTTGTATGCACTATGTGTAAAATATTACATGATGAAAAAGAATTAGCATGATGCTTAAATGGATGAATAGAATAAGAAGAACAAAGACTGCCCCTGGAGAAAATAAGGAAAAAGAACAATTTCACGGTGGACTCTACTACGACAAACCTCGCCCACTCAAAGTAGCAGTTATGCAATAACACACGTATAGTAGCAGCACCGGGACCCGGTCCTACCAAGAACTAAGAAGAAAAAAAGAGAGGAGACCCCGGGGCTCCGCCCTCCCTTCGCATCCTTGGAAGTCGAAAATCACTGTTTCGGCGTGCGCGTCAACCCTTCAAGGATAAGTGTGCCTCCCAAAACTAGCGCTACACTATCGCCAAGGCCTATGAGGGTCTACTGTTGGAGGAAGGTTTCTAGCATTACCACGCGATGATATGATAAGTGGCATCTTGAGCGATAGGGAGATGGTCATATTGTATCAAGAGTTTGCACACGCCGCAAATACCGTTATGGATCATGTCATGCTAACGATAGTCCCGGCCATGAGGGTACCGTGAAGATTATGTCCTACGCTGATTTCGAGAGGGAAAATGTCGTGTTTCTCATGAGGCAAACCTTGCGGGTACCAATTATGGAAAAAGTGGGTTAAAAATATTATTGATGAACTTTAGTATATGTTTAGCCCATATACCACAAAAAGGAGTCTCATACACCACGGATTCGACCATCAAAATTTAGGTTATTGTCATTTTAATTCTCAGAAATTCAAATGAAGCACAAAAACCCCAAGACTTGACATGGTATCATGATATGC
>NC_041385.1:799125722-799141426 GCF_002162155.2 Triticum dicoccoides
ATATTTTACAAAAGTGTCATGTAGACCGCTTACAAATCAGATCATCTCCGAGGAAAAAACTAGGTTTCAAGAGGAATCAGATCCGGTTTGTATGTAAAGCGACCGCTGCTTCACTCACTGTTCTTCAAATTTTGCGCACACTCAACATGTACTATTGCATGAAACATGTCAAAATTGATATTTTTGGGCCCATTCGCTATATTTAAACCATTAAGTCCATTTATTTTATGTAATGGATATCACTAAAATTTCGACTGCATGTACATGCAGTTATGACCGAAAGTAAATAAACATATACTATGTTGGTATTTTGTATGTGTTTAGCCCTAATACCATAAACTAAAAGCAGTTTCATACACTAGTGTTCTGAGATCTGGTTACCGACATGTAGGTTAGTGCCAGTTTAATTTTCAGGAATTCAAAAGAAACAAAAAATTCCAAGACTTGGCATGGTGTTATTATATGGCCCTCAGAGGCCATCTTAAAAAAGATTGAGAATGCTTCGCAAAATTTATCATGTAGACTGCTTACAAACTAGACCATCTTTGAGGAAGTAACTAGATTTTGAGAGGGCATGGGTAAGGTTTACATTGGAAGCAACCGTTGCTTCCTCTGTTGTCCTTCAAAGTTTTCTTGCACTAAACACACACCATTGCATGTAACTTGTCAAAAGTTGGCATGTTTGCAGTGTCATTTGTTATATTTAAGCCATTAAGTGCCTCTCTAGAATTTACTAGATATAATTCAATTTTGAATTACAGGTACGTGAAATTATAGACAAAAGTGGGTTTGGAAATATTATTTGTGGTGTTTAGTATTTGTGTGGTGTTTACTGAGATGTAGATTATTGCCATTTTAATTATTAGAAATTTAACGAAGCGCAAAAATCTAGAGACTTGGCATGGAGTCATCAGTCATGATATGGTCCCTAGAGGATGTGTTAAAAATTTGAGAATATTTTGCGAAAGTTTTCATGTAGGCTGCTTACAACCCGCACCATCTCCGATGAAGAAACTATTTTTCAAGAAGGAACAAATAGGTTTGTATGTGAAGCGATAAATGCTCCCACGATTGTCCTTGAAACTCGTTCCAATCTCAACAAGCACTATTATGCGCGGCCTGTAAAAATTTGGTTTTCTGTGTATGTTATCTATATTTAATCTATTACGGGCATTTATTTTCATTAAATACCTAGAAATTTATTTAATGTCTTCAAGATAGCAAATAAACCATAACAAGTGTCAAACATTAGAGCATTTACACTCACAATTTTTAAATCTGGCCCCTTATATGTCCACGAATGTGTTCGGGTGCATCGGCGGACCGGTGCCGGTCACCCCTCATTTGTCCGGTGCTGCAACACACTCCACATGTGCAACCCCCTATTTACATACTAATCCATGCAACTAAAATTCATCGTTATCATCATACATAGGTAAGACGAGCTCCATTCAAATAAAAACTATCCATGTTCTACACATCATGAGAGATTTAGATAACTCCCGTGCCAGACGGACCGGCCTCGTGGTCATTTGTGGCTGGGCATGGCTCCGGCTTATTTTACTCATGGTCTTCTTTAGTTTCGTGAAGATTATCTTCCACCTCATGCCAGCGAGGTGGATACGACAGCGGTTCATCGCCACCTCCTGCTCTGAGTGGATCGAGTCGAGGATGGCAGCTTGCTCCGCCTCGAACTGCACTACTGCCTTTATGGCTTTGGCATTCTGTAACACCTCCTTCGCCTCCTCCATGCCAAAGACACCGGGCTCAACCTCCACACCCACACCTCCTCCTCCGTATCCTACAAACCCTCCTCCTCCTTCGACACCTCCTCCTCTCATGGCACTACCTCCTCCTCCTTCTCCATTACCTCCTCCTAATATGCCACAATTTGAGAAGAACGATTTTATCTTTGGCGGCACGAATCTCAATGGCGGTCTCCGCGGCTTTGGCATGTTGGAACCCTGCCTTTACCTCCTCCATGCCAAAATCGCCGGGCTCAACCTCCATACCACGCCTCCTCCTCCATATCCTATAGACCCACCTCCTCCTTTTGTACCTCCTCCTCCCATGGCACTTCCTCCTCTTCCTTCTCTGTTACCTCCCCTTACTATGCCACAATTTGAGAAGCATGACGTGCCTCCTCGGCGGCATGAATCTCGGTGGTAGTCTACGCTCGACACTTGGTTGTGATCGTTTTATAGTAAATTATCTTTCGCCATACCATGGCAGACGCCAAGCTCACTTTGGAAAGGGAATGGGAGGTGGAAGCGGTGGCGGCGCGGACTAGATGGAGAGGAGGGGAATGTGCGCGACTAGGGTTACCTCCGTCGCCCATCTTAAATAGCCTACTTTGGTCCCGTGGGTAGTGCGCTAGAGTGATGACATGAATGTGTCCTAACCAAATAGAAGGAAGAACCCAGGGGACTAATGGGTTTTTGCACATGCCCCACCCATTAGTCCGACGTGGCATACGCGTTCGGGCACGCCTGATCGTTCCCATATCTGCCCCCACATATGGGATGGATATGAGGGATGTCGGATAACCCATACGTTTGGGTTGGGTGTGTGTGGGTAGTTGAGTGGCGATTTTGTGGCCGGGCTGTGTCCCGGCTATCCGCCCAGACATTTAGGGAGAGGAGTTCGGTTGTAAAAGTTCTTACATGGCCAGTTCCAATGATGTAAATTTAATGTAGAAAAACTGAAGCATAAGCCTAAATCTAAAACACTAAAACCCAAACATTCTAAAAAACTGGCAAAAACACTAGTTGCAGGCTAGCCAAAATGCACGCCACTAGTACTTTCTATAAGTCATCTCAAAATTACCATTGGAGACCACAAAAGTCGCGGTCGCCACTGATACTTCATTTACTAGTGGTGGGCTGCAATATGTGTCGGCCACTAGTATTTTCATCCAGAAAAGCCATGGGACAAAATATGAGTGTCGGGAACATTTGCGGACTCAAAGTCACGTCCACCACTGG
This sequence comes from Triticum dicoccoides, assembly GCF_002162155.2. Classification (NCBI taxonomy): domain Eukaryota; kingdom Viridiplantae; phylum Streptophyta; class Magnoliopsida; order Poales; family Poaceae; genus Triticum; species Triticum dicoccoides. The sequence continues at coordinate 799,128,707 of NC_041385.1, forward strand.
TACTTAAGTTACAACCGGTGGGGCATCAATCCATGCAAGTGATTACTTCCTTTGGTGAATTGGAAATGGGGCAGAAAGGATTCTCTCTCCTTTTTCCCCCCAACAGTGACCCTGAGTTATTGAACCCGTGGGAGGATGATGCCCTTTAAGTTAGGATCTCAAGCACGCTTTTGTTAAAGAAACAATTCTACATTTTGACCGGATCGAAATCAAACAACTGTTGACAAACACTTATAATAAAAAAAAGCAGAGATGGGTACGAGGTCTTAATGCTTACTACCATATATTTGTGTTGGGATTAGATATGTTCTTAATTTGTGCTCCAGAAGTCACCCATCAATATGTGCTTGTTACATATCTAAGTGGGGATGTGTCCAAATTACGTCTTGACCGACAAGCGTCCTGCATCAAGAGTTAGTTGTTCAACCAAAGGCCCTGTCCATCGCCCGGTGTTGTCTCGATAATTAATATTTCTATAATAGGACAAAAGCATTGGGCGTTTATGACTACACGTCTTGTGCCCTCAGAGATAGGATCCGTGTTACTGCACAAAACCATTATGTCACTGCTTTTCAAAATAACACATAATGGTCTCCCTGCCCTTAGCCTCTCCGTGGCTCGTACTACATGATCCTGTGTACCTGCAGGGATGAAGAACGCGAACGAGACAAGAGACAACCATGGAACCATTTTATTTCACACATACGAGATGTTAATTCAAAGCTGTTCCATTGATTCCCATAACAAATACATAGGCTTGCAAGGCTTTTGCCTCAATCCATAACTTACCGAAGTACTCACATCTGCAGATCAGATCACACGAAGAACACATCAAAAAACACATCACGAGGATTGATAGATTGATAATGCGTCTTACAATAGATGTTGTGTGTGATACACAATTACAAATATGACTAGATTGCTGAGAGCTATGTTGGAGGTGAAGTTGATGGCTATGGAGATGGGAAATGGTGGCGGCTAGGGTTGATGAAGATGGCTATGGTGATGACGAAGATTAGTTGTTTCGGCGGCTCTCTATTATCCATTTGGCGAAGGCACATTTATAAAGGTTGTTCAGGTGGATGAGGAGCATAGGTTTCCATGCAATACGACCGCTCATACGAGAGGGCGCGGTCGTATGGACCACCATAACTTGCAAGTGTTAGTGAAGCAAAGATGATCAACTGAAAGTTCTTGCTCAAGTAGATAAGATAACTTGGTAGCACTCAATTCTATTTCTCTTGTTAACACTTGCTTGCCAGGAATGCACACAAGATTTTTTCTTCTTTAACATCAAGAAACATAAATTAGGGAATGAAAGGTATGTAAATATAATCATGATTCTAGAGTAACTCGTTCACACACCCATGAATGCCTCATCCTCAAGGCTCTCAAGCACTTTTCTTTAATCATTGTTTGCTGAAACTTTGGTTGTCACATGAAAGGGATTATGTCGAGTAAGTGATCATGCATAAGGTTTCGTAGCGGCTTAATTTCTGGGAACTATTGACAATTATATTTTTCTATTGCGATCTCTTGTGATCAGTCCTCTTTATTTACCACATACACGCACATTCAAGAGAAATTTGAATAATATTCGACGTAGTGTTGCCACTACGTACGGAACAAACTCATAGCCGAAATACGAGTCCAAACTCTGGTGTATCATTCATTGGCCAGCGGATTCTTAGTAGAACATCAAGAAAGGTGACAAAGCCAAGCCATAGTTACACACGTACACATGCATATATTAGCAAGGCCATAGCACCAGTGAGAAGCTGAAGCACCTTATAATAAATACAACATGAATTTTCGGCATAATCTCGTTCACTCTTCAACTAAGTTCCTCTATTAAAATTAACAATATGGGCTTGATATCTCTAACATTATCTTCTCTACAAATTTTCTCAACACCCAAGTCTTTGAAGAATTTCTCTTGTGCATGGTTATACTTGATTGGGACCACTTTTAAAAACAGTGTCACGACAAGTCTTGGTTATATAGATTAAATAGAATAAAGGCCGCAAATTACTTTAGCTAACAAGACCTTTGTGTTAATTATCAAGAATTTACTCCCACTAGCGCTCATCACACATACTACTACTAGATCTATTCTAAGCAATTGCAGTGCAAAAGACGGGAGTAGTAGGACATACCTTTCACGATCATGAATGTACGCACTTCTCTTCCTTAAGCTTTCATTCCTCGTTGTACGACGTAGATCAACTCCTCTGAAATATAAACAAGAACGCAAAAGAATTCCAAGGAAAAAACAAAGAGCAAAGCAAAACTTATTCTATTTTCTAGTTTTTGAAAACCAACTTGCAAACGAAAAATCACAATAGCAAAAAAGAAAAGTGAAAGCAAATAAAAGTAAAGTGTTGGAACAAATCAACACAAATGTTTGAAGCTCAATAAGATGAAGTACAACCTCATTGCAACTTATAAATAATACCGCCACGTTTTGATGTAGACGTGGTAGTAACCTCCCCCAAGCTTAAATTTTTTCAAGCCCAAACCGGTGAGATCATTGTGGCGGTTGGTCAGGAACCCATCCTTGGTTCTAGCTGGAGGAACTTGTGTTCATGTAGGCAGATGTGTCTCGAAGGGACTCGGAGAGGTTGGTCATGTCACTGATGGAGCCCTGAAGACTGCATAGTTCTGCAAAGGTGGTGTAGACTTCTTGTTGCGACTGCTCCTTTTCTTCGTCGACGGCGAGGTCTTCTTCATTAACTTGCTTGGGCTCTGGACCATCTTGGTCAAAAGCTGCATGTCCTTCCTGTGTCACATAACGCAATTGTCCATTTCTATGGCAAAACGGCTAGGCATGGGATTAGGTAACAAGAACCCAACTCCAGAAATTTGAATGCAATGACGACCATGGCGAACCACTACCATTTGAAGCACTAGATAAGACTCGAATATCAACAAGGTTATTACCGACAATGGGGCGTCAATGGTAGTAGTTGAGACCAAGGGAGTTGGCCAACATGGTGATGACTCCTCCACATGTGATATGTCCTTGTGCATGATTTACTTGGTGCGCAAGGTGTAGCAAGAGTATTGCCCTTAGAATGAGCGAATAACCAACGTCAAGGTCAGCTGCTTTCCACAACATATTATCGTCGTTCACCTTAAAAACTTCTCCTCTAGCGTGTAATGAGTTAGTGATAACATAATATAAATATCAAATATCAGGACTTTCAATGCAACTTACCCTTTGTTTGGAATCATGGTAACTCATCCTATAAAAGGATTGCCTCGGGTGCGATTGAAGATAATCATAAACATAGCGGATGTCATTGTTGTTGTTGGTAAAGCCAAAATGAGTGTACCACTCATCAAGAGTCATGCTAAAATTTTGGTCTAAGAGGCGAAAAGTGATCCGCTCTTCCTCATAGACATTTGGCATGAGACCAACATTATGCGAGAGTGTACTAAGAAACTCAAGGGTCAAACTTTCGTATGTATCAGATCTTTGGTAAACAAGATGATGCTACCTGGCATTATCACAAAGCACATTAAAATCGTTACCGATGCCCAACTTGGCTATTTTTACTAGAGATTTCCACCAGCTGATACCATTGAGCCTACTATAAAAATTCCAAGGAAAAAAAAGCAAAGAAAAACATATTCTATTTTTTAGTTTTCGAAAACTAACTTGCAAACGGAAAATCACAATAGCAAAAAAGGAAAGCGAAAGCAAATAAAAGTAAAGTGTTGGAACAAACCAACACGAATGTTTGAAGCCCAATAATATGAAGTACAACCTCATTGCAACTTATAAATAATACCGCCACATTTTGATGTAGACGAGGTAGTAACCTCCCCCATGCTTAAAATTTTGCAAGCCCAAGCCGGTGAGATCATTGTGGCGGTTGGTCAGGAGCCCATCCTTGGTTCCAGCTGGAGAAACTTGTGTTCATGTAGGCAGACATGTCTCGAAGGGACTCGGCGAGGTTGGTCATGTCATTGATGGAGCTCTGGAGACTGTAAAGATCTGCAAAAGTGGCGTAGACTTCTTGTTTGCGGCTGCTCCTCTTGGGGTTGCTCCTCTTCTTTGTCGACGACGAGGTCTTCTTCATTGACTTGCTCAGGCTCTAGACCATCTTGGTCAAAAGCCGCATGTCCTTCCTGTGGCACGTAATGCAATTGTCCATTTCTATGGCAAAACGGTTAGGCATGGGAGTAGGTAACAAGTACCCAACTCCAAAAATTTGAATGCAATGACGACCATGGCGAACCACTACCATTTGAAGCACTAGATAAAACTCGAATATTAACAAGGTTATTACCGATAATGTGGCGGAGATGGTAGTAGTTGAGGCCAAGGGATTTGGCCAACATGGTGATGACTCTTCCACATGCGATATCTCCTTGTGCATGATTTGCTTGGTCCGCAAGGTGTAGCAAGAGTATTGCCCCTAGATTGGGCGAATAATCGACATCAAGGTTAGCTACTTTCCATATCATATTCTCATCGTTCGCCTTAGACACTTCTCCTCGTGTCTGCAACGAGTTAGTGATAACATAATAGAAATATCGAATATAAGGACTTTCAATGCAACTGGTCCTTTATTTGGAATCTTGGTAACTCATTCTATATATAAAAGGGTTGCCTCGGGTGCACTTTAAGATAATCATAAACATAGCGGATGTCATTGTTGTTGTTGTTGGTAAAGCTAAAATGAGTGTACCACTCATCAAGAGTCATGCTAAAATTTTGGTCTAAGAGGCGGAAAGTGATCCGCTCTTCCTCATAGACCTTTGGCATGATACCAACATTATGCGAGAGAGTGCTAAGAAACTCAAGCATCAAACTTTCATATGTACCACATCCTTGGTAAACAAAATGATGCAACCCGACATTATGACAAAGCAAATTAAAATCGTTACAGATGCCCAACTTGGCTATTTTTACTAGGGATTTCCACCAGCTGATACCATTGATTCATGAGCCTACTATAAAAATTCCTTCGGAAGGAGAGCTTCAGTTGTTGGTCATCCCAAACTTCACTGATGCATTTTGTTTGTTCACTATAAATAGTATAAACGTGCCAAATTTGCATAGCTAAAGGGGGGGGGGGTGACAAACCAAGTGTTCTCCCAAAATCTAATTTTGTTCCCTCATCCCTCTCCGCAAATTCAAAATTCGAAACCGCTAGAGAAAAAACCTATCTTGTTTTTTTCTCAAAAAAAAATACCTATCTCGTGTGGGTGTCGAGGCGGAAAGAGGCTCTGTCCAATCTCTTTCCCTTCATCTCATCAAAAAAGAAACCCTCAAACAAAATCTCATCATCAAAAAAGAAAAAGATAGCATCTCCCTTTTTTTTCCAAGACAAGAAGGAAACCGCGTCACATTTCCACCGTCCATGATTCTTTACTGCCTGACCAGTGGGCCCAGCAGGTCGGTGTGACATCTGATCTGACTATATACCCGACTCCGTTCGCTTTGCTCCTCCCCAGTCACCAGCCACCAGTCCCCACTCCCCACTCGCCTTCCGCCACACCCGCGAAAACCCTACCTCCGGGCGAGATGAAGGGCGGCGACGGCGAGAAGGGCGGCGACATCGAGGCGGGCACCGCGGCACCGAAGGGGGAGCCGTACCCCGGGACGACGGAGAGCCCCGAGCTGCGCTGGGCGCTCATCCAGAAGATCTACATCGTCCTCTGCCTGCAGCTTCTCCTCACCGCCGTCGTCGCGGCCGTCTTCGTCACGGTCACGGCCATCCCGCACTTTTTCGCCTCCTCCTACGCCGGACTGGGGCTGTACATCTTCATCCTCGTCTTCCCCTTCATCGGTGAGGCCTCAAACCATTTCTCCTCCATTACGAATTTGTGATCCAATTGCAGTGAGGGTTTTCTTTTCTTTTCTTGGTAAAAGAAGCAGAGTTTGTGTGTACAGGGGGTGTACAAAATTAAATTGCAACATGCAACAAGTGCATCTTAAATGGCAGAAAACTGATATGTTGCACGATTATCGGAATCCACGGTCCCAATTTGGTAGATCTGAAGAAGATTTTCGTTTTGCTCTGTGAACTAGCCACAGGAGCTCTTTCTTGATTTTACGCCTGCAAGCATAAAGACTTGGAGTGAATCCCCTGAAAAATAAAAGGTCCTTGCTTCCGGGCATTCCGACGAATTTGTATGGGTGCCATTTCATCATGTCCTTCCCGCAAAAAATAAAAGATTTACTTATGTCTGATCTTGAGGGCCTTGGTCAGAGGACAGGACTAACTTTCCCTTTGCTTTCTTTGCATTCTCGTCCCTGCAAAGCTATGGATTACAACTCCTCTTTTTTGCAGGAACGTCCCATGCACTCTAAATTTTGCTTTACTACTGTAGATTGGGACGTGGTAGCTTTGTGAATTGCAGCTGGGAGTTATTCTGTTTCTAAAATGCTTGTTAATTTTTTGTATGCAGTGCTGTGCCAGTTGCTAAAATGCTTGTTGTTTTTACGCAGTGCTGTGCCCGCTGCACATCTACCGCCAGAAGCACCCAATCAACTTGCTGCTTCTTGGCGTCTTCACAGTGGCCATCAGCTTCTCTGTCGGCTTGACATGTGCCTTTACAAGTGGTGCGTAATTGTCTTCATGAGTCACTCTGGTGCTTATGTAAATCAGCACAATGCTATCATCTGATAGCTCCTGCACCATCAGATTCTTGAGTCACATCTGCCAACTACTAGCCTGTTCACCATGTGCCTTTAATGCCCCTCTCATTGTGTTAATTCATTACATATCCATGGCTAGTAGATATTTTCGTACTATTAGCTCCCTACTGTTATCATGTGGCAATTGTGCTAGTCACCATGTGCGGCAATTGATAGTTTCATACTGTTATTGTGAAGCATTTTGTTTGCGTGTGCACTGGATTCAGAAATACACGGGCTGCCAATTTGCCATACCCATGCAAATGGTAGACACGGCCAGGCAGCCCATGTGACTGTAGTTGATGCATTTTCCTAGTCTGTGTTGAGGGCAAATTGTAGTTGTTGGTCACCATTTATGATTGATATGCTTGTCTGAGTTAGAATCATTTGTAGTATTGTCTGCTAGCAGGATTACCTTTTTAGAAGACCTTGCTTTGCTATTTTCGGCTGTTACTTTTTCACTAAGAAATTGGCAAACAGTAACCTTTTCTTTTCATAGAACATTGGTTGGAACTTGCATATATTTTTACTGTTTCTTCCGGCAACTATTTGTTGTAAGATACATAGTGTTATGATAGTATCACTTTGATCTGAAGGGCCGATTTGTCCAATAATATGCCAGCCGAGCTGCTCAAGTTGACATGGTTTGGGCAAGGACGTGATTTAGGTTGCAGGACTAGCTTAAACTTTTATCAAGATAGAAAGGATTTTCAGTTGATATATCATACTGGTGTTGTGATAAGACAATAGATGCTTCATGCATGTGCTGGTTAAATCTCATTGGATTAAAGTGATTGAAAATACACAATCTTTCGATTTAGACATAGTTATATTGACAGGCACTCTGTGATCTGTCATCCATTTGTGTTTGCGTTAGTGTTCACCACTTCATTTTGGGGTTGTACCAATTCGAAGGTTCTTTCTATCTTGTACCACATCGCAGGAGGTTGCTGATAATTTGCTTCTTCACTGCATCACTGCCATTTACTTCATATTTTAGCATGCATGTGCTTTATTGTTTAGTCAAATTTACATGATAGTTCATTTAGAGATGTATGCGATGATAAGAAAGCAATTAGTTCATTTAGTAGCCGTCCTCCTATATATATATGTGTGTGTGTTTTGTACTTTGTCGGTATGATGGGCTTTCTTTGATAAAGAACCACCGCTAAAATAGTCCGCTATGTGCGCAGGCAAGGTCATTTTGCAGGCGGGGATTCTTACAATTGTGGTTGTCTTGAGCCTCACTGCTTACACCTTCTGGGCTGCAAGGAGGGGCAAGGACTTCAGCTTCCTTGGTCCTTTCCTATTTGCTTCTCTGATGATTTTGCTTGTCTTTGCTTTCATTCAGGTTAGACGCCGTCCGTTCCCTTCTCTAGTTAGGTGTATCGCCCATTTACCTATCAGTCTTCTCTATTCTACAATGCAAATACTGATCATGACTTCTGTTTGCAGATCTTCTTCCCTCTGGGCAAGCTCTCTCACATGATCTATGGCGCGCTGGCGGCACTCATCTTCAGTGGCTACATCGTCTATGACACGGGCAGCATCATCAAGCGTTACAAGTATGACGAGTATGTCTGGGCTGCCGTCACGCTCTACCTTGACATCATCAATCTGTTCCTGGGCCTGCTGACTCTGTTTAGGGCGTGTGACAACTAGGCACGTCCCCCTGCCCCTGCTCTCTCTCGTGCTTCAAATCCCGTCGACGAATTTGGTATCCTGATGAGTCCTTGACATGAAGAATTGTATAGTCTGGTCTGTCTCCCTGGCACGGTGAAAATGTTTCTTACTTTAGTTGGTGGTGCTGGATTGGTGGATTGTTGGTGCTGGGTTTATTTAGCTGGGTCTTTGACATGCTGGATTGGTGGTGCTGGGTTTCTGATACAGTATCATTTATGTAGCTGCGTGGCTTCTGGACGAGGGTAATATTGTTTCCTAGCACATATGAATTCGTCGCTTGGCCCGTTGGTGTTTCTCGTGGACTATGTATGGAATAAATAAACAATCAGACCTATTCTACGCCAGAACCAAAGTACAGCCTTTCTCGTGTAAACCACTTGGTAAATCAGAGTCTTCATATCTGTCGTCTCCGACATACTATGACATATAGAGGTTGCGAAGACAAAAGGCAAACCCACATTACATGTGTGTTCCACCTGCCATTGACTATAATGGTTCTTTTTCATCAAAAAACTAATTTAGAACATATTTGATTCAGACTTCAGTTCGTACACAAACAGAAGGATTTTTCATTGCAGACCTTTTGTATCGAATTGTGCATGAAACACACATCGTGGTAGATCCATCCTTTTGAAAGCAAAGCACAAGCAAACAGTTGTCATTTCTTATCAGACTTTTCACCTCCCAATACACCCATAATACCACCCCGTGCCAAATTTCACTCTTTTGGAACAAATTTAGGTTTCATTCATTTTTTATGAAAAATGTAAAAATACAATTGGTGCCTAAACACAAGAAATTAGATATAAGAATTGATTAAAAAAATTAAAAGCTTCTCTAGTACTCCCTCCGTAAACTAATATAAGAGCATTTAGAACACTAAAGTAGTGATCTAAATGCTCTTATATTAGTTTACAGAGGAAGTACTAGGTTGCTTTAATCGTGACAACAAATATAGACAATGTTGGATTGCCATTCTTAGAAGCCGCTTCAAAGGTCCTAGTTATGAACTGTTTGAAGAGTACACCATGAGAAATCAAGACACTATGAGATTATTATTGTTACCATCAAGGATATAATACATGATACACTAGTGCAGAAAAACCTACCTAGTTGTGACGTGTTAAAAAACATCTTGTTGGCGTGTCAACCCAACGCCCCTGATAAAAATCGTTGGTGGCGTGTGGAATGTCCACGCCACCACTAACATATATACTGGTGGCATGGGTTCCACGCGCCACAACTGAATTTTCACGGCACACCACCAATATAGATTCGAGGCGGAAAGAAAGTTGATGTTCCCTTCCGTCACCAACACTTAAAGACAATTTATGTAACAACATAACTGAACTAAGCATAGTAGATTACCAACTTCTTTTTTTTGAAAGCAGATTAACAACTTGGAATAGATTCAACAAGTTAGATAGGTAATCAACTGAGCACATAGCAGTTTTGCAACTAATTACAAAATATAAGTTCTCGATCAACGCCAACTTAACATAAAACCGTCAGCTAGTCCATCTCCTTCTTCAGCTGATCCCTCTCATCGATCAGTTGAGCCATCCGTCAATTAGGTGATCTCCCTCCATCCTGCAGCTCATCCCTCGCCGCCTTCAGCTTTGTGATGATAATTTTTGAGAGGCCAGAAGCAACTTGTTGAGCCTGTCCACGTCATATTTTTTTCTTCAGCTTGCACAGACCCCCCCCCCCCCTCGGCCTGAATCCTATGTAGCCCGAAGAATGTAAAGATGAAATGTTTGGAATAAAAATGATTTAGTTGTACACCTATGAAAATAAACATATAAAAGATTATAAAAAGGGAAATGATGGCCATCATAACCTACAAAGAATGAGGTTACATTATATACAATGAGTGAGACTTAACCTGCAAAAATTGGCCCAACAATCTACCATGGATTACTTCCAATCTATCATCTTCAACAATGTTCTCATGGCATCATAAGACTACTATTTATAAAGAAGAAATTGGCATCATTACTCCATGGCATTACATGGTTGTTTGAGTTCAAAAGTTGTACATGTTGTATTTTTGTCTTTTTCTTCTTCTTATTGGCTCAACATTACAACTAAGTTAAAATCAAACCAAGCACTAATCAGTACAAATTGACAAACCAAATGGAGAACTTCCTCGGTTGTTGCTTATCTCTAGCTATCTATTCTCATGCCATCAAATTAAAAGACTACTATTATGAAACTTCCTCGATTGCTGCTCATGTCGGTGTCGACGGCCCTCATATTGATGTCGTCATTGTCATTGCTGAAGCTGCCAATTGGCACAGACGAACTCATGGTGGCGGCGGTCGTGGCGGCGGCGCCGAAGTTCGTGCGCAGAGGGGAGGGTGACGAAGAAGAGGGGCGGAGATGGGGGTGGCTGCAATGGTGATGAGGGATGGGGCACAGCAAGGCGATATCGGCGGAGGGTATCAACGGTGTGGCGACGCGATAGATTTTGGGAAGGGTTAGAGACACACATGTGTGTGAGAGAGAAATTGAGAGAGGGGATAGCGAGGGGCCGCGTCGGCGGTCTATTCCCACAAACTTGTGGTATGGGCGATGGGGCCAACGCCACCAGTAGTTTTTTATTTAGATTATTAATTTGTATTTTATATATGTTTCATTTAGCTAATATATATTTTATTTAGCTTATTTTTCAATTTAGTTTACTTTTGAAATTATATTTCATTTAATTTATGTTTAATTAGATTACTTTTTAGTTTAGATTTAATTTACAGATTGTATTTTATTTCAATTTCTAATTTGTATTATATTTACCTTATATTTCATTTATGTTTCATTTATTTTATTTTTCAGTTTAGCTTACTTTTAAAATTATATTTCATTTAATTATGCTTTAGTTAGGTTCTAAATTATTTTTTCTTTAGTCTATATATATGTAGAAACTATATACAATAGAGATGTTGTCATATGCTTACTGGTGGTGTGTCCAAATAGTATACGTTAGCACTAACATGGGTTCGGTCAGGATACTTCGCCCACTCACTTGTGGTGTGTACAAACTAATCCACGCTACCAGTAACCTATTACATGTGGTGTACCAAATGTACCCAGGCCACCGATATTTCGAAAAAATTGCAGTGGTAAGGATTGAAAATGGCTCATCACTAATTAGGATTGTGTATAACCATTTCTACACTAGTGATCTAAACCATTGCTCATGTGGAAGGAATGATTGTTCATTACAGCCCTCTTACAAAGAGTTGTGCATAATACACACATCGTGGTAGATCTACCCTTTTCAAAGAAAAGCACAACCAAACCGTTGCTACTTCTCGAGAGCATTTTTTCAGATTCCTAATACACCCATAATAAGACCTCTTCATACCCTCGAGAGAATTCTCCATGTCTGATAAGGATCCACCTATAAGCCATTTTCTAGTAACGCGGGATAGTAGCATATACATGACCTCAAGACAGAAATGACTCAGGTCACCTCTAAAGCCACTGGATGCATAGGAGGAGAGAGCCGACAATCCCGCTGTCCCCTTCTTTATAAGCCATGCAGGCTTTTCCCGGTTGGCTATTCCGGTGGCGGCATATGCGGGGATACGGGACGAAGACGGGTTGGGGCTAGGGTAGAGCCATATGTGAAAAAAAAACATGGTGCTCGGAGAAGGAGTGTGCTTTCCTATAAATTCCACCCTTGTGGTATAGCCACAAATCTGGAGGAAGAAACTAGCTAGCCTTGTTATGTTATTTATGTTTGCTGAAAATTGAACCGTGAGATAGAATTTGAAAATTATGCAATTTTATTCGCCACAATATGTATTCGCTACTTGGTGGTAGCTTTTCACAATTGATTTCTCGTTAGACTATGGTAAATAATATTATGTTGTACTCAGAATGTACCTTTTTACATCGGTATTAGAGATTTTGTTGAAGTTGAACATGAGGTGACGAGGCGGGCCACATAATAACCCTACCAACTACTTGTCATCTACCCATCTCGCTGCCACCAAGGCGTGTCACCGTATAAATCCCACGTGGAGGCGACGAAGGTTGGGGGTCTAGATTGGGGGCCTTGTTGTGATGGCGGTGGAGGGTTGTTGTGGGACAGTGAAGGAGATGTGTGGTCGAGCAGAGGTCTTCGTTAGGCGGTGCGCGCCACCTGCATTGAGAAGCCGGAAGGATCTATTGGGAAGATCGTCAGTTGTCCGGCCCGATTGGATCATCGGAGAAGAGGGCATCAGTGAACAGTTCCGTACGACAGCGAGCTTGATACAAGACCCGGGCATGTCTTGGCATGGGCGATTTTTTTCCACGTTTTCTTAGGAAGTCTTTGTATTTGGTTTTCCAGGAACGACGAAGCAGCGACATTGCCCTAGGGAATAATATTCTCCACATAT
>NC_041385.1:799141908-799146780 GCF_002162155.2 Triticum dicoccoides
GCAGGGGGGAAGGGGGAAGGGGGGTGTCGAGTTTCGGGTGGATCCGTTTGGATTTGATCGGCTTTTGTGGTATTTAGAGTTTCTACAGACCCTTATTGACAGGGTTTTTCTCCGGGGCGGCGTTTTGCTTTGCAGGTCACGGGAGCTAGCGTCTCCTGGTCTGCATTGATGACCTCCCACCCGTTGCATCTATATACTCTTGGGTTCAAAAAAGTTTGCTCTGGCTAGGCAGAGGCCAGAGGCGGCATTGATGTAGGCTCATGACACACCATTGGTGAATGCAGGAGGAAGAAGACTTGGGCGCCCCCAAGATTTTGAGTGTTTCCTACTTTTTTGTAAAGGTGTTTTTGTAGGGCCGTTGATACTTAATATGGCCTTAGGTCTTTTCGCGGAAAAAAGAGGTTTTACTTAATCTTCACAAATTTGCACATGTTTTTTCTTTCATTTTACAGTTTTTAGCATAACTTTATTTCACAGTTGACACCCGCTCCATGAAGCGGCTTGGGTCAGCATGCGGCACACGCCGAACGTGCATGAGGGTACACAACCTCCTACGCCTTGGTCGCGGCTTGAATAGGCTGCTCTGACCTATAGGCCTATCCTAGTTGGTCTCTTCCCTTTTGCACTGTGGTAAATCCTATTTCGCACTTATAGTTTCAAACAAAGTTCATTTGGTTAGCAGTGCTCATATGCAAGCGCTATGTCTCATATTAAGCTGAGATAGATGGATCTCTCGCGTCGAGTGCTACAGGAATAGGCTGACTCATTGACGCAAACCTAAAAGAAGAAATAAGGTGGAGATAGCGCTGCTCCACGCCGGGATCGTGATCAACTAGTAGGGCGGGACCTAGTTGAACTGGAAGAGTCGGGTTTTCACTAGATTTCCGGGTTTTGAAAAGTGTCATGTGATCAACTAGTAGTGCGCAAATAACTAGAGGAAAAGATCCTTTTTTGTTTTCTCTGTTTTTCTTTTTCTTTTTTTGTTTCTTTTGGTTTTCTTATTTCTTCTTCGGTTTTTTATTTTCCCATATTATTCTTTGTTTTTTTTTCTTTTGCTTTCTCTTTGTTTCTTTCTTTCATTCATGATTTTATTCTTTTTTCATTCTCATTTTTCTTATTTTTTCTTTGGTTTTTTGTTTTCTTTAATAGTTTTCAATTTATTTGTTTTCCTTTGTTTTTATTGGTTTTCACAGTTTTGAATTCTTTTTGCATTTGTTTATTGGCTTATATTTTTCATATTCTTCTAATGTTCCTTTTTTGATCTTTATTTTTTTCCTTTTCTTTTTTTCTTTTTGGTTTTTACTCTACATTTTTCATATACGTTAAACGGTTTTTCTAATACACGTTCAACACTCTTGAATATATGGTCAACATTTTTAACATTTTTCAAATTCTTGATTGACATTTAAATTCAAGAATAACAATTTCTGAATACTCGGTCAATATATTTCCTATACATATTTTTTAAACATTTTCAGATGCTTGAATAATTTTTTTGAAACAATATTCACATTTTTTAATACTTGTTCAACATTTTTACAAATGCTTGATTAACCTTTTTATGAACATGATCAAAATTTTCAATCATCTTTTAATACCTGGTCAACATTTTTTCTGCATGCTTTTAGCATTTTTCATATACTTCTTCAACATTTTTTTCAAATGATTAATTAACATTTTCATATACATGATCAGAAAAAATTATCATTTTTGAAAACAGTTAAAACGTGGTCAACATTCTATACATATGTCTAAAATTTTGAAATGCTTGATTAAATTTTCAAACACTAGTTGAACATTTTTTCAAATGCTTGATTATCATTTAAAAAATAGATGATAAAAAAAATCATCATTCTGTAATACACGATCAACAATTTTCTATACCTGTTCAGCATTTTCCTAGTGCTTGATTAACATTTTCACATACTTGTTCAACATTTTTTAATACATGATCAACAATCTTTCGATACACGTTCAATATTTTCCGAAGGCTTAATTAACATTTTTGAAATACTTGTGAAACATTTTTTAAATACTTGTTGAACATTTTTTCAAATATTTTTTACTGAGTGTTTTGTGTAATATATATATTTAGAATATTTTAGAGAATAAACAAAAGTACAAAAATCAAGCAAAAGACAAAAACATAAAAAGTAAAGAAAAAGAGAAAAAGAGGCTGTGGCCTCCCACGCGCGTGAGCTGGCCCATATCGCTCGTCCCTTCAGCGTCGGATGCTGGAGTCAGTGAAGGCGAGATCTAGGGGCACCTGTGCTCAAACCTTGCCATGGTTTCGAGAGTCGGCCGGCCCATATCGCGTGTTCTCTTGCACCATTCTTGCAAATGGATATGAATAAACCAAATCTGTGATCTTTTTGTCGTTTTCTTACGTTTTTCTACTGGGTTATTGTCTGTTTCTTTTCTTTTCCATTTTTCTTTTTCAATATTTGCGAAATTTTTCCATATCCATGAATATTTTGTTCAAATTCACAACTGTATTTTGACCTGATGTATATTTATTAGTGTTTTAATATTTTCTACATTTTGAAATATTTTTAAAATTCACGAACATATTTTGAATTTTTTTATTTGTTCAATTCGTAAAAAAATGAATTTTTTAATATTTTTAGCAATTCGCTGATATTTTTCGAAATCCATAATAGTTTTTTTCATTTTTTAAAAATTCACAGACGTTGTTTCTTCTGAAACAACGGACCAGTAGCAGCAGAAAAATTCATAGATGTTGTTTCTTCTGAAACCATTTTTTACCATTTTTTTTTACCTGAGTGAACCAAATGTGCAGGACATGGAAAGATTGTTGGCTATTGGAGAAGCTTGAGGGTTTTCAGGAATGCTCGGATCAATTGATTGCAAGCATTGTCAATGGATAAACTGCCCCAAAGGTTTGCGAGGAATGTATCAAGGTCACACCAAAGAGGCCACGATTATACTTGAAGCAGTGGCATCACATGACTTATGGATTTGGCATGCTTTCTTTGGAATTCCGGGGTCTCACAATGACATCAACATGCTTCAACGACCTCCCGTGTTCAGGAGGCTTTGCAATGGGGAATCGCCTACGTGCAACTACACTATCAACGGCTGTGAGTACAACATGAGATACTATCTGGCCGGCGGCATCTATCCTCAGTCACCGGTGTTTGTGAAGACCATATCCGAACCACAGGGCAACAAACAAAGCCTCTTTGTAACAATGCAGGAAGAAGCTAGGAAAGATGTGGCAAGGGCAGCCAGAGTGCTTCGAGATCGTTGGGGAACAGTTCGTGGAGCTGCAATGATGTGGGAAGCAGAAACTTTGTAGCAACTCATGACATGGTGTGTTATTTTGCGCAATATAATTGTCCACAATGAGGATGATGGTGTAGCAAAAACCAATGATTTTGAAGCACCTGAAGAACAAGTTAAAATCCCGAAAGATAAAGATGTAGCTCAGCTTATGAACTTTCTGCATATGCATTAGAATCTTCGATATCATCACGTGCACGCGGAGCTACTCAATGATCTTGTCGAGCATATGTGGACCCACAAGGGACACCAAAGATCTAATGTTTGAGTTATGCACTTAAAATAAATTTTATGTAACAAGACCTATGTATTTTTGGTACCAACATTTGCTACGTACGTGCGACATTGGAGTGTATGATCGACGTGCATGAATTTCAATGGATTTAGAGTCCGGATTTGAGATACGTGAATGCAGGGCAGAAGATATGAGGGGTCGGCGGGGGCTGTCCGCACACGCGCCCGGACGTGTCCGCGGGCATATAGGAGTACAGATTTGTCAAATCCGGCTGTAGATGCTCTAAAATAAAGAGTGACTGACTAGAGTTGTGGAAACAATAGTTATTATTTTCAAGTCACGAAAGATATCTTCAAATCTTTTCTCGTCTTTCGAGTCATTTGTTAAAATTCAACTATCCTAGCTTGAAATTAAAAGCCCAAATAAATGAGGATACACAGCCAGTCTACTAGCACTTGCATCTCTTTAAAAAAATTGAGACAATTCGCGAAGCTTTGAAATGATGCAAGCTCTTATTATTTGGTTGTAGCTTAGCATAGGAGGCCCAATAGCGTTCCTTCGCTCCTATAGAACCAGTCTCTGTTGCTCGCGCACCAAACAAAAAATTAGTTAAATAATAGGGCATCACCTCCCTACAGGAAAATCTATTTTTTTGGCAGATTCAATTCTTTTTCTGTGAATTCAAGAAAACATTCAAAGAAATTAAATGACCTACAAAATATTTAAAAAATCATGAATGTGAAAAATATTCACCAATTTAAACGACGACCACAAAATCTAACAATATTCATGGATTGGAAACCAAGAAGAAAACATGTGGAGGAAATAAAAGAAAGGAACAAAACTGAGAAATAAAATTATAAAAAAACTGATCACAAAAAATAGAAAGCAGAAAAGAAAGAAAGAAAAAAGGCCTAAAATTGCTGAAAAATAGAAAACCAGATGAAACAACGTAGAAGATTCAGGGGAAAAATCGACTGGAGTCCGTACCACCTCACAAGCGTAGTGGGCGATTTGTACCGTTTAGCTACTGTTCATCGCAACTAGCAACAACAAAAAAGCAGGCTAGGGTCTCTCAAATGAAATCGCTGATTTCACTGTAAATTATCAAATTGAAAAGTAAAGTTTGGGTTATAAAATCCAATTTCTCGTGAAACCACTGACTTCACTGTAAATTAATTCCATCCGTAATAACGCCCGTGCCACAACGTACGTAGAGACAGGTGACAAGTAACGTAGCTAGTGCAACTACGGCAATGCTACATCAACGGAGTCTTACGGGCCTTTTACAGGGTAAATTTGAGATGGCAATATGTGATTGGACGAAAGGGGGA
>NC_041385.1:799146992-799170995 GCF_002162155.2 Triticum dicoccoides
AGTTAGCTGGAAGGTCTGCGAATTCCCCGTAATGAGTCCGTCGATGTAGCATTTTTGGTGCAATAAAGTGCGCACTGTCCAGGGCCACTATCAGCCCCTGAGACGGGCCAGGTCAGCGGTCATCGCGCCATGGAAATTCCACGAGCCGGACAAGTTCTGTATGTCGCCATGCATGCCCTCCCAGCGATGGAGCGCGACCTGTACCGGCACCGGCCGGCACGTCGACGACCCGAACGCAACGCAACGCGCGTACGATGGTGACACTTTGTTCACAGTCAAATACACATTTTAGTTTTTTGAAAAGGGACAGGCCAATACACATACATGTGCTATGGCAATTGGTGGAAAATGGAAACCGATAAGAAACTGCAAACGGTGGACTGAATCGGGAGCGAACGTCTATTATTGCGCCAAACTTCCCGATAGTGCTGAGATTTTTTAGGGTATATAAGGGACGAGTTTGCTTGGGACATTCATGCAAATAAGGGTTATAGTACCACACAAGACGCCTCAAGATACACAGAGATAGGCGAGGAGGATGGCGAAACAAGGTGTTGCTTGCATGCATGCAGTGGCGCTGGTCCTTGTTGCCCTCGCATCATTTCCAGCAGGTAATATGCTCCGTCCCGAAATACTCCCGGACGGAGGAATTATGTGTGTACGCATGTATATCAACATATTTTCTTGGTATCATTCACTGCTCACCAGGAAGCTATACCTCACGCACATATACTCCCTCCGTCCTAAAATAAGTGTCTGGAGCTTAATACAAAGTTGTACTAAATGTAGTACAAAGTTGAGACACTTATTTTGAGACGAAGGGAGTATATGCTAATAATTAAACATTTCTGAGATTAATTGCTTCGTTTGTATTTGGGCGGTGATTACGTGCTGTGCCTAGCGCAACAACTCAAATTGCCACACATTTCTTCAGTGCACTCCATCGGCGTCTGCAACGGCGTGATCGGCAACAACCTGCCGGCGCCGAGCGACGTCGTGAAGCTCTACCAATCCAATCGCATCAACGCCATGCGGATCTACGCGCCAGAGAGCAACGTCCTCAAGGCGCTGAGCGGCACGGGCATCAGCCTCCTCATGGACGTCGGCAACGGCGCGCTAACCAGCCTCGCCAACGACCCCTCCGCCGCTCCCGCCTGGGTCAAGGCCAACGTGCAGCCCTTCCCTGGCGTCTCCTTCCGCTACATCGCCGTCGGCAACGAGGTCACAGATAGCGCCGGCCAGAAGATCATCCTCCCGGCCATGAAGAACATCCAAGCGGCGCTCGTGGCGGCCGGCCTAAGCGGCAGCATCAAGGTGTCGACTTCGGTGCGGTTCGACGTGGTCGAAAACACTTCCCCGCCCTCCAACGGTGTGTTCGCGGACACATCATTCATGGGGCCTATCCTGGACTTCCTGGCGAGCACCGGCGCACCGCTGCTGGTCAACGTGTACCCCTACTTCGCCTACAAGGGCGACCAGCAGAACATCAAGCTCGACTTCGCCACCTTCGTGCCAGGCAGCACAACCGTGACCGACAACGGGCTGTCGTACACCAACCTGTTCGACGGCATGGTCGACTCCATCTACGCCGCGCTGGAGAAAGCCGGCAAGCCCGACGTTAAGGTGGTCATATCCGAGAGCGGGTGGCCGTCGGCCGGTGGGGTCGGAGCGACGGCGCAGAACGCGCGGGCGTACAACCAGGGATTGATCAACCACGTCCGTGGGGGCACGCCGAAGAAGCCCAGCTTGCTGGAGACGTACATTTTCGCCATGTTCAACGAGAACCAGAAGACAGGGGATCCGACGGAGAACAACTTTGGGCTTTTCAATCCGGACAAGTCGCCGGCCTACTCCATTACTTTCTGAGTCCGACAGACGCCAGCTGGAAATTTCCTAGCATATTCGAATAAGCTGCATATATGTTAAATGCAAAACGCATGCATTTCAATCAACCACTCGTCCGTGTGCAAGTTATTTTATATTTTTTCTTAAATCTTGAATAAAACAAGTCACGAAATTGAAAAGAAAAACAGATCGAATTCAAAATTTTATATGTGCTAATTTACCCTCAGTTTGGGGATGGTTTGTCAAATTTTGCCCCATC
This sequence comes from Triticum dicoccoides, assembly GCF_002162155.2. Lineage (NCBI taxonomy): Eukaryota > Viridiplantae > Streptophyta > Magnoliopsida > Poales > Poaceae > Triticum > Triticum dicoccoides. Next base: position 799,149,097 of record NC_041385.1, read on the forward strand.
TATTCATTTGCCCTCGTGCTGTGTGACAGTACGGGCCTACAGAGTGAGAAGACACGGCAGGCCCGTCTACCTCCAGAGTCTTAATCTGATTTATTTTTTCTAAGGCGAGAAGAGGCACACACACACATGAAAGTATTAACGTTTGATTCGCTCGTTTTGTCACCTATAATTCGCCAGGAAAGCGTTTTGTCTATCTAAAGAGCATTTAAGAGTTGTGCGTAGGCCAAACTCGGGGGGAGAAAGAACACGTTCCTCTAACAAGTCGATCATAGTGGTGCAATTCTAAGCTAGGATCTTGGGAAATTTAGCATTTGATTTGAACAGGCTTAAGCTTGCGGCCCAACAAGGGGGAAGCCAGCAAGCAGGAGGGAGAAATAGTAACCATTTCTCTGCCCTCAAAAAATAAAAATAAAACTAGACCATTTCTTAACTACATCTGCTGAGAAAGCGTCCGAACGTAACAAGCAGTTCTTAAGCCTAAAAACTGATGGCTTAGGGATGTTTTTTTTGGGGGTTGGCTTAGGGATGTTGGTAGATGCAGAGATGCAAAGCGAAACGTGATCCAGGGTTATACGCCCTATCAATTATAACTAAAATTGCATTGCGTTGATTATTGGCTCGGGTGAGGAGCTGAACTAGCAAGAGGGTCTCTTGAAGAGCCATATGCCAGCAGCAAGGGCAACCGCATCCATCTACTACCACTAGAAAAGGAAGAGAGGAGCAGATCCATATAATCACATCCATTCATCATTAAAATCTAATGGCTATTAATCCACTGGTGTTTAACGCTGCAAGCCACGCATCAAGCGACTAACAAACCATCTATCGCTAACCCAGCCCCCGCCGTTTAGAAAAAACAACAAACCGCCCGCACGACCTCTCGCTCCCTCTTCCTCCCCCCGCGCCGTTTGCCTCGCCGCCCCGCAAACTCCCGCTGCCGTTAGCCGGAGCCGCCCTTCGCCACGGGAGCAGCCACGGGAGCCTCTTGCTGCCGGAGCCGCCCGCCCCGCCCTACGCCCTTTGCCGCAGGGAGCCGCCGGAGCTGCCCGCCCTGGAGCCGCCGCGGGTCATCGCTAGAGACGGAGCCGCCCCGCCCCGCGCCCTTCGCCGTGGGGAGCCGCCGGAGCCGCCCGCCCCTGGAGCCGCCGCGGGTTTCTTGGCTGCTGGACTTTAGTTTCCAGTCCATTGGTTCATCCCCAAATCGTCGATCCATGGTAAAACAGAAGGTGAACTGTTCGTTTCTTCTCATTCTATAGAGACAGAGTGCCCTCGTACTCCATTGAAGGAAAAAAGTGTATGTTGGTGCTTATACTATTCAGTCCGGTGGCCATGCCGTGCTCTGACAGAGTTTTCTGATGGTGTTTTTGCAGGTTCCGGCGCAGTCCCGGAACCTGGCAGACTCTTTGGTTGAAGCCAAGTCTAACATTGTCGTTAGGGTTAGCTATTCAAATATATCCCACTCGAGCTACACCACCAATCGTAGTTAAGGTTAGCTATTCTCAGGTTTTTTTTCTGGATGCTAGAATAGTGGAACGAAACTAAGCACTACAACTACCTGAGCTATCTTCATTATAGATATATTTGCATTATTTGATGACGGAAGTACATCCTGATTGATAGGTAGTTCTAATGCTCATACCCAGAATTTATTGCGCTCATTTTAATCTTCTGTTTTCACGTCTATTTAAGTAAGAAGATGACTGTGACCATATAATGGAGGGAGCTTGTCAAATTTCAACTAAATATTAAGCCTGATATCAAAGAGTTGGAAGTGCTTCTCGAATCTTCGTCCAGGCTGATGGCACACTGAACAAGTTATGCCATGTACGTCCCATCTTCTTTGATTTTTTTTACTTCTTGTGATGGGCCTAATCGTACCTGCAGGACATTAAAATTTTTATTTTTCTTTGTGGGGATTCAGTCATTTATTTACTTGCGGGATTAATTTTATTATTGCGCAGACCTGATATTCCTGTGTGCTGGATTCAGTTCTTGACTTGCATCTATTCATTTTTATGTATTGCTCCTAGAAGGCGCATTTGAAGGATGAGAAGGTGGCTATTAATAACTTTGAAAGATGAGTTGAGTCACTTTTTTGCTTGCATCAGGCATACTTGATTTCTATGGAGATACATGGTTAATGCTCTACCGAAGTATGTGCATGCAAATCACAGTTTTAGATTGGTTTGCATTTTATGGCAGAGTTGTTGGTTTTCGTAGCATGGCAACCTTCAGATATTGATGCAAAAGACAAGCGATGCGTTACTTGGTGCAGTTTTCATATGGTCTATTTAATTAGCTTTTGTCTGATGTCGTCATGGTACAAAGCATAATTTTGCCAAATGTATTGCTTGATACTGGTAGGAAACATAAACACATCTATATGAACTGTTTCAAGCTTTGCTTTGCTATATTATTAACTTCCAATAGCATATTACATGAAATATTCATTGCATCTTATTTTGCAGCCTGGTCCACTCACCAAAAAGGGGCAGCCCACAGTGTTTTTGTAGGGATCGCAATGAAGTAAAGTAGAATCTTGTATTAACTTGTATCAATCTTGTTTTTGCAGTACTTTTGTATGCAGTAATCTTGTTCGTGCCTTTGGAAGCGAGGAGATCCATCCAGACTGAAAGAAATGCAGCAAGGAAGATATTTGCTAGAGAGAAACATGTGCACTGCAGTTCTGTTGAGAGAGATTAAGTCGGGTGCACATTTGTTTGGGGTAACCTTTTCTTTTCTTGACATGAGTTCTGTTTATTATGAACAGATTGGTCCGTAGGATTTGAGGCTGCAACTAGCAAATCTGAAAAGCATTTTTTTTCTTGCTTCACTAGGAATCTTATGGGAAGTAGCGAAACTATGATATGGATGTTGAGGTGTCACCTAACAATTGTGCTTTCCAGGTTAGTTTCTGATCCTCATGTCTAAAAGTATATTTGTACGAGTCTTAATAAAACCTATCGAGTTTTGTAAGGAATGAATGTTGTTGTGTGATTAAATTCCATGTGTAGTTAGCATGCTAGGATAAAAGCTCTGAATCATGTACTGCAACTAACAAGTGTTGTTCCAACACATTGGTCCGAATCTTTTCCCATGAATCTCTTACATGTAGCAATCTGCTCCAAATATTTCAGCAAAAGCTCAAGATGCCGCATCAATTATTCTGACATGAGGTTGTTTGCCTACACTAGCATGTTACTAAATTAGTAGTGCTGCTTGGTAAAACGAGTTAAAAATAGAAGCACATTGTTGTTTCTCAAATATGGGTAGAAGCCTCTTTCTAAAAGATTTGTTTCCAACCTCCTGTCCAAACAAAGCAAGTCTTGTGCAATTAATTTGTATGCCAACCCAGCTCTTTGCGCCTATTATTTGAAATATTAGACACCCTTATATGCTCAAGTTTCGGTTCATGTTTGCTTTGTGCATACCAAATTTCTGGCTTCTAGGACCATAGAGAAAAAAGGGTACCAATATTTACATATTGTGAGCTTGCTGGCAAATGTCGCACTTTCTTAATCATCCATATCACCAATATTTTGAGCTCCATACAAGCATGCCGAATGTGCATGCTCGCCCGTCATCGTGGGATTCGTCTGCTCTCCTCGTTAGCTACCGCCGCTGCTGGGGGGTACCACTGACGCTCATGTGATGCACCGCTTCCATGTCACCGGTGGGGAAAATTATGGAGACTTAATAAAGTACAGTTTGATTATTTTAAGTGTTGAGTTGACCTCACATACTCTGTGTATTATATAGTACGTTTACAATATTTTCCATATTATGTACTCCCTCTGTAAGCAAATATAAGACGCTTTAGATCACTACTTGTCCAAATTGTGAGGTGAATTTTCACTTGAAGCTGAGTGCATTGCTTTTTGCTAGCTAGAAAAGTCATGTCGAGCTACCCCTAGAAATTTCTGCAGCTTCTGTGAACTCTTGTATTATGAGAAATCAGATCAATATTGATGGGTAAGAAGTTTCAGTATTATTTTCCAATTTTATTGATGATTGATTAGTTATTGTAGCATTCTTGAAGGAGTCGGCGATGGAGATAGCTGGGGTGTTGTCATTCTTGCTCGATCTGGGCGTATGTGCTGGCAGCTTCCAGGTCCCATCTCTGATACCTACGACATGTTTATGTTCTATAGGGCCAACTTGCATTTTCACGTCAAGCATGGCTGATTATCAGAGAGCAAGGAAAGATGGAGTAGCAGAAGCATTGCCTATGATGAGTTGATCGGGTCGAAAGTGCACATCAACAAGCATTTCCTGTTGTCTGCCTTCGCCTACTTGGACGAGGACGACAACAGGTACATCACCGTTGACCTGCTGGAAGAGGTGTGCTGGGAGTACAACATACAAGCTGACGTCGGTATCGCGACATCATCAGGGAGGTCAGCAATGAGAACATGCGTGTGTAAGTATGTTTATTCAGTGCAGTCACCATCTCAAATTAATTAATTAGTTTCAATTAACTCTGTTGATTAGTCTGTACTATTACACTGATTACTACAAATCTGAAATGCAAATTGATCATGTCTACATTTGATTAGGATGTTCAAATTGACTATGGGGAGTTCGTGGCAATGGTGAAGAAGGGGATCATCGGGAATGGAAGTCGGACCATCATTCTCCATGGAGCAGACGACCTCAGCTAGCCTTCCATTGAAATATTCATATACAACACACTATATTTGTTCACATTGTGCTATAGATCATATCAATATTTTTAACCAAAGTTGTGTAAAAGAAAACTGAGGATAACGAGTATATGAGAAGCGAGTATAGGAGAAGCTTTAATATTAGAGCAACAGGGGAGGAGCAAATGACTGAAGGGGCTATCAGCCGTCTAAAAGAAAACTGAGGGTAACGTCACCCGGTGGAAAAACTATATTTGATTGACATCATAACACTAGCAAGGTGAATAACAATGTAGCATTATCTTTTCATTAGTTGACCCATTCAACTTTTGTTTGATATGACTAGCATGATATTTGGATAGGGAAGTTATTTGTTAACTTTGTATCATTTTTATGTGTAAGCTAATAATTATGCAATGTGCATTTGCCTGTAATTTCCTAGAAGTTTTCCATACTTTTTGAAGAAATTGTTTTGTGATGTATAATTTCTAAAGAAAAATAAAATGTGCCTGCAGTAATTTTTTCCTAAAGTTTTGTCATCTTGTAGAATGATCGATAACGGGCTCCCAGTAAAAAATAGGATAGGAGCAGTCGGTAGCAAAAAATGAGGATAGGAGAAGTTGGTAGTTGAAGTTAGTATAAATGTCAGTTATCATTATTTTCATTCTGTAGGATTGGCATTGCAACTGAGGATATGTGACATAGAATAGTTTGGTCAACGAAAAAACATTTGACTTTTGAAGTATCTTCACACACTTTGCAAAACTGAAGGAATATTAGGCTATTTTTCTATTCATCTGATGATAACAGACGTGCATTGCACGTACACGTTTACTAGTTGCCTTGAAGTTTGACGAAGACATATTTGAAGGCTTTAAATTTAGGTTAAAATCCCCCTCGGCGGTAATAGTTTTACCTCGAAGGTGTTTGGATTGGATCTCCTGCCTTAACTCATCTAGTTAGTCAGTTGTTCTTTTTAAGACTACCCATAGTGGAAGTAACATAGGTTGTAACATCACATATATCTAGATAAAATAGATGATATGACAAGCAATTAATGAAAAAAGAGGCATGTAGTAACATCACACATACCAAAGCAAGATGAGTCTATAATCTAATAAATGAAGTGTCGTATGACACCACACATATGTTACTCCCCAGATGCACAAGAGACAAGTTGCTTGGCTAGTGGCGGGAACCATGAAAGAGCGCATCGTGGAGGTCACCATCAGCCCGGCCATGAGACGGGCCTGGTCAGCGGTCAGCACGCCGAGGAAATTCCACGAGCCAGACAAGCTAGTCATGGCGTGGCTCTCCTGTGTAGATATATTGCCAAGCTATGCAAGCGACCGGCACCGGCTCGCCGATGACCTGATCACTACAGGCCGGGTCGAGTCAATCACTGCAACGCGCGTATGTATGATCGATATGGCTGGCAAGCAACCCCGGACATTATGGTGACATCCGTTCAACCGGTTTCCACGGTCCAACGAACAAGTTGGGGGCATGCACTTGCGCCGGCAGCCGGTGTCATGCCAGCAGCACTTGGCACTTTATTTGCACGTACAGTGGGTGCTATACTAGCTAGTGGTGGAAAATGGAAACGGATAAGAAATAAAGAAACTGATGGTGGACTCGATCGACCCCGAACGAACGTCCGAACGTGTATTGCGCCAAACTGTTTTCCTTGAAAAAAAAAAGGACTGTGATATTTGGCACACGTGTGCCACATTGCTACAAGTACCACACTACTCTTCTCCCTTCGATGCCACCTCCTCCAGAGCGACCACCCTCCCGCCGCACCAAACACCTCGCTTCTTTTCCCGATTCAATGGGCCATCCCGACACCCCGCACGAACCCCTCCCTCCCGATTTTCTGGGCCACCTCGATTCCCCCGACCCACCCCTCCCGATTTTCTGGGCCTCTTCGCTTCTTCTCGCGATTCGCTGGGCCATCCTTGGAGTTTGAAAAAGGGAAGTGGCCTCTGCACTTCTGCACACACACTGCTTGTAGTTTGAAAAAAGGAAAAGAAATACGGTTGTAGTGGGATCGAACCCACAACCTCCAACAGTACATCGAGCTACAACAACCAGCAGGATTAGGCCACCTTACGTGATTTTGTACAACTTGCACACTACTTGTATTCCTGACACGAGATCGAACGACAAAAGAGAGCGATCAATAACCGAAAATGCAAACCGACAGACTCACTTGACCGGGTTTTCAAAAATAATTATGTATATTTTACACCGGTTCAGATGGTTCACAAACTCGGGTGTCCCCTTCGCTCCTTTTTCAGATGCTAATCACCACAGTGTTTGTACTTAAATTATCAGATATGAGGTTCGTATATTATCATATTATTTACATAGAAGTTGTCGGGGGTATGTTTTTCAACTACTTTTTTCTATCTTGATCAAATGTTACCGCGGTGTTTGTACTTAATTTATCGGGTATGAGGTTCGTATATTACCATGATATTTACATAGAATTTATCGTGCTATATTTTTCAGTAACTTTTTCCTCCTTGGTCAAAAATGTTACCGCGGTGTTTGTACTTAAATTATCATGTATGCAATTCTTATATTACCATGCAATTTACATGAAAATTATCGGGCTATGTTTTTCAAGAATTGTTTCCCCCTTCGTCAAAGTTATTGCCGTGTTTATATCTAAGTTATCAGGTGAACGGTGCATATATTAGCACACTATTTTCACATAAATTATCGAGGTATATTTTTGAACAACTTTTTCTCCCCTTGGTCAATGTTACCACGGTGTTTTGTTCGTAAATTATCGAGTATGCGGGAGGTACATTAGCATACTTTTACACATAAGCTAGCAACGATATGTTTTCCAATAACAAGTTACCGAGCTAATTTCACATGAGTTACCGAGCTTATATTATCCAAGAACTTTCTTGCGGTGTTTGTACGTAAGTTATAAAGCATGTGTTCATATATTATCATGATATGTTTTCAACAAATTTTCCCTCATGGTCAAAAAAGTTATCACGGTGGTTGCACGTAAGTTATCGCGTATATGGGTTGTTTAGTACCATATTATTTTTACATAATTTACCAGGGTATGTTTTCAACAACTTTTTCTTTCGGTAAAACAAGTTACTGCGGTGTTTCTATGTAAGTTATCGAGTGTGCGGTTCGTATATAGTACCATGCTATTTTCACATAATTTATCAATGGTGTGTTTTTCTACAATTTTCTTCATTTTTGGTCAAATTTACCGTGGTGTTTGTATGTAAGTTATCGTGTATGCGGTTTATATATCACCATCTTATTTTCACGTAAGTTATTCATGGTATATTTTCAACAATTTTTTCCATGGTTTAGAGTTATCGTGATATTTGTGCGTAATTTATCAGTGTATGCAGTTCATATATTACCGAGTTATTTTCACATAAGTTATCAGTGTATATCTTTCAACAACTTTTTCCTCATGGGTAAAAGTTATCGAGGTATTTGTGGATAAGTTATCACGCCCGTGGTGCATATGTTACCATGTTATTTACGCAGAAGTTACCGAGGGTATTTTCAGCAACTTGTTTCTTCCAACCTAAAGGCCCCACACGTGGGCTACATAAGTTACCACACATGTGGCATGTCAGTTATCGTGGAATTTTCACTGAAGTTACCAGGGGTATGTTTTTCAACATTTTTTCCCCTTTTTTCAATGTTACAGTGGTGTTTGTAAGTGTTGTCAGATCTACGGACTGTATATTACCATGCTATTTACATAGAAGTTACTGAGGGTATTGTTTTCAACAACCATTCCTCTCGGGTCAAATATTTTCTCTCCGGTCAAAAAGTACCACGATGTTTGTATGTAAGTTATCACGTCTGCAGTGTGTATATTATCATGCTATTTACACATAAGTTACTGGTTATTGTTGAATAAATTTTTCCACAACTTGCTCAAGTCCCTACTACAAAAAAAACAAAATAGTATTTTTACATGCAATAGAAATTATTGCCCCATGACTAATTTGGTTTGTACAAGAAGAATATACACCCCCCATTGAAGAGTTGGCGATGGACAAACAAACAAATTTCCAGGAACAAATTTATCTCTCTCTTTTTTGCTCTCCGCAAATGTTCAACTATTGCCTAGAAGAAGTACATCCATAGCTTCAGTCATCAGAAGACGCATACAGATTTGTCGTTACTAACCACTAGAGAAATTATGAGTGCTTTTTTTGCAACTGTTTTATTCCCGGGTAAAGGTTACCGCCATGTTTGCAACTCAAAAAACACCGTCGAGAGGCAGCAGGCTGTGAGGCAGTTGTGTACTCGACAAAAGTATCATTCATTTTTAAACTTTATTTTTCTGAACCAGGATGCATTCTCTTTTCCAACAGTTTTATAGTACCACCAACAAAATTTGACCTCATGGACCTATAACAGAACTTATTAGGAGAGGTAGATAGGGTAAAAAATGATTCTTCTTTCGACAGGAAAAGGAGATATTTCAGGAATTCTAGGATTACTTTGGACGGAGGCTGGTGCAGTTTTTTTTTTTGTGTTCAGTAGAAATGGTAGTGCGTTTGGTTCGGGCATCTGAAGGTTTATGAGTAGTAGGGATACTTAGGCTAAGGATACTGTTGTTTCATCAAGGGAGGTTTCAGTAGGAGGAAGCTCCTCTGCTTGAGGGTTAGGAACACTAAAGTACTCAACACAACTGCCACCGACGCCGCTGCTGCTTCTCAAGTTTCTCCTATTTGTGTTGCTGCTTGTCAAGTTTCTCTTGTTTGTTCTGCTGCTCCACCTCATGCATAACATTCAGCACCTTCTGCCAAGAACCCCGGCTAGAAATAGCATGCCATCACCTCTGCACATTCTTCCTCTTTTTTTTGCGAGTGAACACATTCTTCCTTCAATCATATAGGTACATAAAGGAACAAGTACTATGCTTGTGCTATGAGTTCTGCACTACTGCTGTCCATTATGAAGTCAAGATTCATGAACATGAAAGGAACCAGTACTAGCTAGCCGGCGACAACAGCCAACACTTGCACGTGTACTGGTCGTTGGACGTGGACAGCAGATGGCATAATTGGGGAATTGGGGAAGGAGTTGGCGGCTGTGTACAGTGGAGGAATTTGGGAAGGAGTGCGTATGGCCGTGCATAGGTGAAGGTCGAACCTGGCTGGGCTAAAAGCAACACCTCTGCCTGGCGCTGGCGTCAACATGAGTGTGGGAGCCACTGGCTGTGACAGCGACGGCGGGGGAAGCAGGGTTTGGAGCGGGCGGGCATGGCGTTCTCGCTCTCGCCGACGAAGAGGGAGCGGAATAAGGTCCTCGGCGGCGGCAGCGCGGTGACCTAGCGCGCGGAGCGGCTCTTGATGGGGCGGGGTTGCTGCTCCCCCTTGCGGCGCACCCCCTGCCTACCGCCACTGTTGGGGCCATATACATATTTCCGCTAGATTCAAAACGGATGTCGATGAGATAGTGTGGCAGTTTTGCAATCTGCCACACGGTTGCCACATACATATTTCGAAAAAAATATAGTAGTGCTGAGAATTTACATATAAAGAGACGAGTAGTGTGCCTGGTATACATACACTGCATTGCGATTGCGTTGCTTGCAAATCGAAGATCGTACAGCACAACGCCAACGATCGATCATCGATGGCGAAGCAAGGTGTTGCTTCCATGCTCGCAGTGGCGCTCGTCTTTGTCTCCTTGGCAGCATTTCCTACAGGTATTATATGATGGTATCCATGATTAAGATGCATCTACATCAACACATTTTGTTATTATTGTACACGGAAACTTAGTTAACGCACGATACTTTTGCATAAAAGAGTGCAGTGCTCACCGGGCAGCTAACCCCGACGGACATACGAAAGGTTCGCTAACTCATCCTGATAACTAAACATGTATTCCAGGAACTAATTTTCTGGTTCATCCTATTCGATCGAGAGATCACATTCTCTACCATGAGACGCAACGAAACTGATTTTTTTTTCTTGGAACTGTTCCATCGTAACAGGGGTGCACTCCATCGGCGTCTGCAACGGCGTGATCGGCAACAACTTGCCGTCGCCGAGCGACGTCGTCAAGCTCTACAAGTCCAAGGGCATCAACGCCATGCGTATCTACGCGCCGGAGAGCAACGTCCTCAAGGCGCTCAGCGGCACGGGCATCGGACTCCTCATGGACGTCGGCAACGGCGCGCTCCCCGGCCTGGCCAACGACCCCTCCGCCGCGGCCGCTTGGGTCAAGGCCAACGTCCAGACCTAGCCTGGCGTCTCATTCCGCTACATCGCCGTCGGCAACGAGGTCATGGACAGCGACGGCCAGAAGACCATCCTACCGGCCATGAAGAACCTCCAAGGGGCATTGGCCGCGGCTGGCCTCGGCAGCCGCGTGAAGGTGTCCACGTCGGTGCGGTTCGACGTGGTCACCGACACCTTCCCGCCCTCCAACGGCGTGTTCGCGGACCTTGATTACATGGGTCCCCTCCTCGACTTCCTAGCAAGCACCGGCGCGCCACTGCTTGTCAACGTGTACCCCTACTTCGCCTACAAGGGCGACCCGCAGAACATCAAGCTCAACTACGCCACCTTCGCGCCGGGCACCACCGTGAACGACGACGGCAACGGCCTGACCTACATGAACCTCTTCGACGCCATGGTCGACTCCATCTACGCCGCCCTGGAGGACGCCGAGACGCCCGGGGTGAAGGTCGTCGTGTCCGAGAGCGGGTGGCCGTCAGACGGCGGGTTTGGGGCGACGGCGCAGAACGCTCGGGCGTACAACCAGGGGTTGATCAACCATGTCGGAGGCGGCACACCAAAGAGGCCCGGGCCGTTGGAGACGTACATGTTTGCCATGTTCAACGAGAACCAGAAGACAGGGGACCCGACAGAGAACCACTTTGGGCTGTTTTATCCGGACAAGTCGCCAGCCTACTCCATTAGTTTCTGAGTGCGGTAAACGCTGGATATTTTGTGTTTGAAACTTTGAATAAGCTGCCTGGTGTTGCAAAATGCATGCATTTTGCTCAACCACTCGTGTGTGTGTGTGTGTTATATCTTCTACAATTTTCAGAAATCTCCAATAAATCAAGTAAAAGAAGAAAATGATTGATTTCCCCTTCTACATCCCAAATTTTAATTTCAACTAGTAGAGTGCTACGGGCTACAGTGATACAAATAAATTAAAAAAATGTTTAAGGCAGTCTTTAAGGTCGAAGCTCATATCTTCCTCATACGCTCCGTTTATGTTTGGACATCAAACATGCACCCAGTACGCCCCCCAAAACCCAATCATCTGGACAATCAGGACTCCCATAAATCTAACCCATATATAGGGGAGAAATATGTTCATCCGAACTATTTGCCGTGTTATCACTAACACGGGGTCCGAACATAAAAACCCCACCCACAACGCACCCTTTCCTTTTGCTACCGGAACATTCCCTTCCCGCTCGGTTTTTCGTCGTAGCGGGATATTTCTCGTGGAGCCCTCTTATTTAAAACAGAATGATTCTCACCTCATCTTCGCCATGGCGTCCTCTCTCATTCACATCGTACTTCCCCACAAACCGCCAAGGAGGAGTCCTCCCACCAACCGGCCTACGCTACACCCTGATCCCCTCCCCCATTGTTCATGCCGATCCACCACAGTCATGAAGGGGATGAGGTGTGCGCCGCATGTGGAGCCCCCCAAGCCAAGAAGGTAGATCTGATGTCTGTTGCGCCATTATAACATACAGTAGAATGTCATGCATTACCACGAAACAAAAATATGATATCCATTGTTGGGCACTCAATTGATACGATACCGTCTCCATTGTTAACTCAAAACAACCAACCAATGCATTTACTCCTCTAACCTAACCAAAAAATTGTATGACTTGATAAAAATATGAATCACTCGCTCGTGCAATTTGCTGCAAAGCCATCTCTAAGGAAATGCAAATTGCCATATGTTCTAAAATAGGGAAATCATTTCGCTCAGACTATAGTAACTGAACAGACCAAACCCAACCCCCATTCCGCTAACTCACAACACTCACCCTTGTCACAAAATCCACTAACTCGTGTCTAAGTCAGCTGGTGATTGACGCTGCCATGGCAGGCCAGCATCAAGGGACAAGGGCAGATCGCCTTCCTGTCTTAGTGCTAGTACCTCCTGGTTTTATACTGGACCCACCCTTCATACCAGGCTCTACCACGACAGTGCCACGCTCGAGAATTGCCATGAAAAAGAAATCTATGAATAGAAATGTTCGTCCAAAGCATGAAAAATCTCAATGTTTCTCTCAGCTTCCCTTCCTCGCGCGCATATGCCTGATTCATGGTACAAATTTATGTATCCGTTAGAGAAGAGAGGGAAAAGATTCCCCCACTTTATATCTTCTATACCTAAAATTGCTTTTAGGACAACAAATTTACTAATTCTATGTTCCAATAACCAAATGAAAGAGGGGTCATATCAAGTTGGAATCTTGAGTTTCCCTTCAACAAAAGTTGTAGCAGTGAGATAATTACGGGAATCTAAAGAGATAAAATTCAAAAAGTTTTGAGGCACGGGAGAAAACCATCTAAAGCCTAATAAACAAAAATCTAGCTACTTGATTAATATTACATGGATACAACAATCAAGAAAATGTAATGAACAAAGCGAAAGTAGAGAGGACGACATCAATAAATTACAATATTTAGAATAGCCATAAATAACAGCACCCTCTGATCTCATTGTTGTTACCAATGTATATGTCACATCAGTAAACTAAAGTCAAGTTGATGCGAATCTTATATCTGTGATTTGGCACTTAACACAAACCACAACATAGTTCCCAATTACAGTGTTTTCCCCCAATGGTTATTCCTCCACAGAAATCTGGACCATGAATAGCACCACTGCCAGAAACTAAATTCCAAAGTGTGAATTGTGGTAACTACTCCCTCCGTAAACTAATATAAGAGTGTTTAGATTACTATTTTAGTGATCTAAACGCTCTTATATTAATTTACAGAGGGAGTATATTTTAGTGGCATCTCATGTTCTCACATATCTTGCAATTTACAACATGGACTGTCCTAGAACTTCGTAAGTTTCAGACTTGAGTGCTGCTAGCTATGCCTTAACTGTTGACAAAAATACTATGTGCTTTGTATGGGGAGAAAATTCTTTTTCTAAATATAATGGCCTTTTTTACTATATATACTGCAAATCACGGAGGAGGGCCTCGGAATTTCCAGGGTGCTCGCCAAAGCATGTGCCGGCTGGCAGAAGCATGCCGCGCTAGAGCCGCTGGCACCCGTCACCACCGCACGACAATGATGATCCACATATCAGCGTTTACTCCGACACCACACACGAGCGTTATATGCCATTGTATGATGACAAGCACATCACTTTATATTGATCATGCTCGTCGTGAATAGGTGGACAATATGAATGCCATCGGCAATGGGGACACAGAGGAGAAAATTGCACAATCATAGAATGGGTGCGAGAATTTGTTTCTCCCATTGCAACGCACGGGCATATTTCCTAGCAAATAAAAATAAACACACTCCATCATCTCCCTCACCCCGCCAAATTAAATATTTCGTGAGTTTCAAAATATAAAGGGTATTAGTTTTTTTGGAAAATCTAATTTCTTTACCTTTCACCAAGTTCAGAGCAAAAAATATTGACACCCACAATATTAAACAAAAAAGGTATGAAAATTTATTTCATGATGAATTTATCATAACAATTTGATATTATGGATTTGGATATATTTCTCTAAAAATTTGATCAAACTTAAATAGTTTGAGTTTTCAAAAAAGTTATATACCTTAGCCCACCCCTTCTAGTAGGTATTCAATCCAAATCCAATAATTTACTCGGTACAAATCCTAAGTGTTCTACCCGATAAACATATGCGGTCGGCACTGACACCTCAAACTGGTCTACCGGCAGTGCCGGAGTAATTCATATATTACGCCTTCATGCGCTCGCTCCCGGTCAGCCAAGTTGTGCGCTCGGATTTTACAGTTTTCTAATTATTATTTTTGGTTTTTGGGGTTCCAAAGGGGTTTGCTTCTCTTTTTTAATTTAATTCTGGGTTTTGGTGATTTTCATTTTTCCTTACTTTGTTTATGATTTTATTTTTCACAAATCTAGTTTTTTATACATTCAAACACGATGAACCTCTTTTTTATTGCGAATAACACGGTGAACCTCTTTGTAACAGATAATGAACAATTTTTTAATATATTTTGATCATCTTTAAAATATATATTGAACTCTTTTAATAAATATTTTAATAGGTTCTTAGAATTTTTTAGGGGTGAATAAATATATTATCTAGATATATGGCACGTAAAAATTCCAACAACAAAAGAGAAATAACAAAAAAAACAGCTCAGTTAAGTTAAGTTACCGTCCAGTTGCCCTGATAGGCCGGTACTAGGAGAACGGGGCAAAATTGACACACAAAATCTCAACTCCTAATGTTTGAGTTGGTAGAATAGTCTTCATGGTTTATTTTCGTCTCACCTTCCATCTTCAAATCCAGTAATTAATTGTGAGGCCTTAAAAATTAAAGGGCATATTGTATGGTATAAAAAATGAATGAGATAGCTTTCAAAAATTATTGACCCGATCAAATTTCAATTGGAGACCTCAATTCAATGTGAGCTCTTTAAACTAGGGAGCTTAGTATTATAGAGAATGACCAATGGCGGAGCTATGCAATCTCCTGGGGGCTGTGCACCCCAACATTGAACCAACATGTGAAGAAAAAATTTATAAGGGCTTAGATGAGAAGTTGAGAACTTTGCAAGCTTTTGGCCCTTCAAAACACTCATATTTAACTTGTTGTATCCCAAGTGATTCTGTCAAAGTGGGCTACTGTCTATGATGTCGTAAACTTAGAGCAACTCCAGCCGTGCCCCCCAACAGGACCTCCCCAGGTGTTTTTTAGCGCCAGCGCGCAAAAATTGGCCCAACCGCGCCCCCAGGAGCCTGTTTTTCGCCGGGTTAGGCCGAAATTGGTGTCGGCGGACCCAGACCGAACCCGGCGCGCTGGGGGGCACTCGGGGGCGCTGGGGCGATCGAATTTGGCGCGAAAGAAATGCCGGCCCGCCGAGTCAGCGACCCACGCGCCTCGTCGTCCTCATCGTCTTGGTTTCCCGTGGGGAATCAATGCCAAGGCTGCCCGCCGGTCAGCATTCCATTGATTCCTCATGGGCGGCGCAGGCGGCGCGGGCGCGGCGATGCCCCACCTCCCGCCATGCGTACACATGGCGCCCACCCCCTGGCCGCTATATAAGCGCGCCCCTTGGCCTGAGGCACCCCCACCCACAACCGCCAATCTCTCGCCGCAGAGCTCTCTCTTCGTGCGTCGACGTTGCCGAGCTCTCTCCCCATTCCTCCCCTCTCAACTTTCCAAGCCGCGGCGATGGGCGAGAGGTTCCTCGGCGATGGGGCGGCGGCCAATGGCTTCGGCCGCCGCTCGCTGCACGAGTGGGAGGCGTACCTCCTGTTCGAGGCGAACGTGCTGGCGCCGCCGGACATGCGCGCGCTGGGGCGGTGGAGGCTCAGCACGGCGTCCCCATCCCCCTGTGCCCGACGTCGACGTACGCCCAAACCAATTCGTCGACGAGATCGCCCGTGTGCGGGCTTCTCTGACAGAGGAGCAGCAGGCCCTCCCGCAGTACGCCGCCGACAACCACGAGGCCTGGGCGGCATACTTTCAGCACCCATCGGGCGCAGCGGCTCGCCTCCACCAAAGGGGCGCCGGTGGTGCGGGGGTCGAAGAACAGCGACGGCCGCCGCCTATGGTGGGGTGCCCCCGGCCGGACTCTCCACGTCGTCCTCCAGCACCTCGATGGCGGCAATGAGCCGCCATTGACGTACCCTGCCACCCCGGGTCCCCGCCGGAGCAGTGGACAATGGATGCCGTGTCGGACCAGCTCCTCCTCTTCCTCCTCCGGCTCATCCGCGGTGCTCGGCGTCAAGGCCGAGCCCGCGGAGACCGCAGAGACGCCGCTCAGCTGGCGCAACGGCAGCGCCGACATCGTCATCAACGAGGGCGGGTGCACCTTCTCCACCTCGGCTCCTCCCCACTTCGTCAAGCAAAGACGGAGCCAGGCCTCGCCATCGTGAAGACGGAGCCAGTGCCCACTGACGAGCCAGGACTCGATGACGCGGCGGCCTTGAAATGGGCGCGGACGGAACTGGAGCGCCAGCGCCGCGCTCTGGAGCAGTACCCCGCTCGCCGCCGTGGCCGTGACGAGGGAGGCGTCATCGTCCTCGACGATGATAGCGGCGCCGGTGCGCTGCCTCCGCCGGTGCGCCAGGGCGTCCCCGGGCAGGGGTCCAACAATGGCGTCTTGGTCAATGAGGAGAAGAAGGACCAGGACGACGGCGGCGACAACGGCGACCTCGGCGACCCCGGCTACCTCGCCGCGTTTTTCGGCATGTAGTCACGGCCCTATTTTGTTTTTTGTATAAAAAACTATTTTAATTCGCTAAAATAATATATTTGTAATATTTGTCCCGTTCGCCAAATTTTAGGTTCAAAAAGTTTAAAAACAGCCGCCTAGGGCCAACCCTGGGGCCGTCTGCTGGGAACCAGATCGCACCCAGGCTAATTTTTAGCGACGGTTCGCCCCCAGGCGGCGATTTTTCGAGCCGCCTAGGGGGCCAACGGCTGGAGATACTCTTACAACAAACAAGAGAACCACCGCCAACAAAATACAAATAGGAGAATGTACTCGTGCAGGGTAGGCATATGCTGCAGTGACATAAATATAGTATTAAACTTGTATAATATAGTACAAATTGCATACATAAATTATAGATGCAGAGCTAGTATATACGTACTGTATATATACCATCCGCCTCCTCCAGATCCCACAAACTGGAGTAGTTAATTTGTCACGTACTCTTTTTTTTGCATGATAATACGTGTCTCATTCATATCATAAAGAACAAAGTACAAGTCACGTAAAGACCGACATGACAAAACTGAAAAGATAGCAGAACGTCTCTGAGCTTGACACCAATGTCCGTCACCTGCCTCCGGCACCACCACAGCAGCCACCGAAGAAAAGAATGACGAATCACCTCCTCATCCGAGCTCGACGCGGCTCCATCGCTGATATGCAGCTTTGCGGGACCTCCAAGGTGGCTCACCAAAAGTGAAACCCTTACCGTTGAACGAATCAGACCGGGGCAACACCCCAGACACGCCATCGAACTCCAGATCTGGCGACCCACCACGACTAAAACGCCGAAGGAGGAAACCATATCTGCCATCCACCAACCACGAGCTCAGCACATGCTCCGTCTTCCAGATGTCGTCGATGCAGACCACAATCTGCATCCGCTCCTGGACTACCTCCCAAGCTCCACGCCGACGCTGGAGCAAACGCCGTCGCAACGGCGGAGCCCGAGGACACAGGTCCACCACGAGGATGCCACCGCCGCCACTCCATCCTTGCCTGAACAAACTGGTTTCCAAATCCATCCCCAACCATAGGACCGATGGCCTCGTCAGGGAAGGATCCGAAGAATCTTTATTCAGCATTGTCATCATCGTCACCGAAGCAAAGACGATGAACAACCTAAAAACCTAAACAACGAGAGAGTAAAAGCGATCCACACGCGTGGATCCGGCGACTCCCCTCACCACCGACGACCGAGGCCACCGGAGAGCGGCGTTGGAAGATCGGCCTCCCCGGCGGCGGCTAGGGTTCCAGCCGCTAGGAAGGAAAGGAAAACTGCTTCGATCGTGAGAAAAAACGACCCTCTACGACTGCCAATTTGTCACGTACTCGCTCCGTAAAGAAATGAGCGCTGCGGAGGGAGTATGTATATATTAAGAATACTAGGCCCGTAAGGGTTCCTTTTCTCTAGTTTTTTTGAACTTATTTTTACCGCTATTGAAAAAATGACACGTGTCTGGAAGAGTTTGTGGGTGTTTCTTCTCTTGGTAGAATGTTTAACACGTTCGATCTCACACGGTGGTTACCTATTTACGTGACCTTGTCTATCTTGATCGAGAGAGTTCTTATCGTTTTGTATTTGTCTATGCATTTTTCAAGTTCGATTTGACTTGACGGTTGCCGCTTTAGGTGGGTTGGCCCCGCCCCACGCGTCGTTGCATCTTTTTTTTGGATTTTTTTGAAGCTTTTCATGTAAAACAAGTCAATCTGGGTGTCACACATGTAATCCTGAGGATAGAGAGAGGTCACGAGCTCGACGCGTCAACTTATCCAGAGACGTTCCCTCCCCCCTGTATAAATGAGACACGTCTTCTCGGAGCAGTCGCTCGAGACCGAGCCAGCCAGCGGCCCGCAGCAGTTCCCCATGCCCCCTCCCTCCCCATTCCCTCCACCTCATCTCTTAGAGCATGGCTAATAGAATCGCCCGCTGCTGGCTTTATATCGGTTCCATCTCAGCAATAGCCGGTGTATAAGTAGTCTCGTCTAATAACGTTGGCTCTATACTAGCTGCTGGATGACTAAGTAGTTAATGTCTACATGCAAGAGGAGAAGAGAAAGAGCAGTTGATTGGATGGTGGGACAGAGGGAATCGGGAGCAGCCTTTCTAGCGCCAGCTACCGGCTGCAAGCGGGCGTAACGTCCTCGCGCCTTGTGCTTCAGCCGAGCGATTGACGAAGCACTCGCTTCTTTCTCTCTCCTGTCTTTACTCTCCTCCAGCTCAGATTTTTGCTGATGTGGAATCGCTTGTAGCCTGCTGAGTAGGACTATTATACTTGCTCTTACCGCCGCTGGAGGGACCTCCCCCCATGCCCTCCACCTCATCTCTTACCGCCGCCGGAGAGAGAGGTCCGCTGCTCTCCTGCCGGACGCCGCTCCTCTTTCCCCAAGGCGACGGAAATCGCGAATGGGGACACACCATACGGCCAGGGGCCTCTCGGTCGCTGCTTGGGTCATCGGTGGCGGTGTTGGCATTCAAGGATGGGGCGGCCATGCCGTTGGAGTCTTGGAAAAGCAGCTTGGGCAGAGGAAGAGCACGCCCCCGGTGTCGGAGGAGCTGGGCGGGAGACGACTGATCTACTGCAGGTACGTGAACAGGGTGGCCGGTTGACACGCCGGCCTCCTCCATCAGCCTCTGTTCGCCCAGCTCCAGCTCCGGCCCCTCGCTTGCCGCCTCCTGCGACGCTGGTGTTCAGCTCGCCTGCGAGGTGTTCTATCAATTGACCAAACCAAGCCAAGTCTGAGCCTGGACGACGGTCACGTACTTTCCTTCCTCAAGTAGTCCAGTACTACACCAGAAGCGACACCGGCCGAACAGGCGAAGAGGAAGAGGCCACAGAAGGATTCTTGCGTCCCAAATGGTATGTTCATTTTTGCCAATTCATGATCCATCGCTACATGACTCACGGTGTTCAGTCGACTCAGCTCACAGTGATTGATGATTGATCAATAGCAACACGATTTGATTCTCAATTTACAAGTTGATTTCGCTGCTATGCATTGGATTAAATCTGATTTTTGATATCTTGGTTTAGTCAGTTTCAGGTTCACGGCCAGGATGGTGGATTCGTTCTTCGATGGCCAAACTATCCATGTCAAGCGGCGGCATGAGAAGAGCTCCGGCGAGGTTGTCATGTGCTGGTGCATCTCACCTTCAAGCACATGCTGCAGAGTCTGGTGTTGTGGCTCCATTCCCACTCAGTCCTGTTTTTCTTTACTCTCCCTTGTTTACTGTTTGCCTTAATCTTGATTTGCTTTGTCGGTTTCATGCAGTTCATTAGTTCTTTCTTTGCTGGATGTTTGGCGCACTGATGCTGCATGGAAGCATTGGAAGTGGAAAAAAAAATCTTCACATACCTTCCTATAAGTGCATCTCCCCGTCTTAATTTGGGTTGCTCTCGTTCACTAGTAGAAAAGAGGGCATTGGTCCAGGCCGGGTCATCCCATTAGTCCTGGTTCAATCCAGAACCGGGACCAATGGGGGCATTGGACCCGGTTCGTTAGCCCCGGGGGCCGGCCGGGCCATGTGGGCCATTGGTCCCGGTTCGCCTGGACCTTTTGATCCCGGTTGGTGGGACGAACCGGGACCAATGTGCCTTGCTCCTGGCCCACCATCATTGGTCCTGGTTGGTGGCCTGAACCGAGACCAAAGGCTTCCCTTTAGTCCTGGTTCTTGCCACGAACCGGGACTCAATTGATACGATACCGTCTCCATTGTTAACTCAAAACAACCAACGAATGCATTTACGCCTCTAACCTAACCAAAAAATTGTATGACTTGATAAAAATATGAATCACTCGCTCGTGCAATTTGCTGCAAAGCCATCTTTAAGGAAATGCAAATTGCCATATGTTCCAAAATAGGGAAATCATTTCGCTCAGACTATAGTAACTGAACAGACCAAACCCAACCCCCATTCCGCTAACTCACAACACTCACCCTTGTCACAAAATCCACTAACTCGTGTCTAAGTCAGCTGGTGATTGACGCTGCCATGTCAGGCCAGCATCAAGGGACAAGGGCAGATCGCCTTCCTGTCTTAGTGCTAGTACCTCCTGGTTTTATACTGGACCCACCCTTCATACCAGGCTCTACCACGACAGTGCCACGCTCAAGAATTGCCATGAAAAAGAAATCTATGAATAGAAATGTTCGTCCAAAGCATGAAAAATCTCAATGTTTCTCTCAGCTTCCCTTCCTCGCGCGCATATGCCTCATTCATGGTACAAATTTATGTATCCGTTAGAGAAGAGAGAGAAAAGATTCCCCCACTTTATATCTTCTATACCTAAATTTGCTTTTAGGACAACAAATTTACTAATTCTATGTTCCAATAAACCAAATGAAAGAGGGGTCATATCAAGTTGGAATCTTGAGTTTCCCTTCAACAAAAGTTGTAGCAGTGAGATAATTACGGGAATCTAAAGAGATAAAATTCAAAAAGTTTTGAGGCACTGGAGAAAACCATCTAAAGCCTAATAAACAAAAATCTAGCTACTTGATTAATATTACATGGATACAACAATCAAGAAAATGTAATGAACAAAGCGAAAGTAGAGAGGACGACATCAATAAATTACAATATTTAGAATAGCCATAAATAACAGCACCCTCTGATCTCATTGTTGTTACCAATGTATATGTCACATCAGTAAACTAAAGTCAAGTTGATGCGAATCTTATATCTGTGATTTGGCACTTAACACAAACCACAACATAGTTCCCAATTACAGTGTTTTCCCCCAATGGTTATTCCTCCACAGAAATCTGGACCATGAATAGCAC
>NC_041385.1:799202866-799209328 GCF_002162155.2 Triticum dicoccoides
AGCCAAGTCTGAGCCTGGACGACGGTCACGTACTTTCCTTCCTCAAGTAGTCCAGTACTACACCAGAAGCGACACCGGCCGAACAGGCGAAGAGGAAGAGGCCACAGAAGGATTCTTGCGTCCCAAATGGTATGTTCATTTTTGCCAATTCATGATCCATCGCTACATGACTCACGGTGTTCAGTCGACTCAGCTCACAGTGATTGATGATTGATCAATAGCAACACGATTTGATTCTCAATTTACAAGTTGATTTCGCTGCTATGCATTGGATTAAATCTGATTTTTGATATCTTGGTTTAGTCAGTTTCAGGTTCACGGCCAGGATGGTGGATTCGTTCTTCGATGGCCAAACTATCCATGTCAAGCGGCGGCATGAGAAGAGCTCCGGCGAGGTTGTCATGTGCTGGTGCATCTCACCTTCAAGCACATGCTGCAGAGTCTGGTGTTGTGGCTCCATTCCCACTCAGTCCTGTTTTTCTTTACTCTCCCTTGTTTACTGTTTGCCTTAATCTTGATTTGCTTTGTCGGTTTCATGCAGTTCATTAGTTCTTTCTTTGCTGGATGTTTGGCGCACTGATGCTGCATGGAAGCATTGGAAGTGGAAAAAAAAATCTTCACGTACCTTCCTATAAGTGCATCTCCCCGTCTTAATTTGGGTTGCTCTCGTTCACTAGTAGAAAAGGGGGCATTGGTCCAGGCCGGGTCATCCCATTAGTCCCGGTTCAATCCAGAACCGGGACCAATTGGGGCATTGGACCCGGTTCGTTAGCCCCGGGGGCCGGCCGGGCCATGTGGGCCATTGGTCCCGGTTCGTCTGGACCTTTTGATCCCGGTTGGTGGGACGAACCGGGACCAATGTGCCTTGCTCCTGGCCCACCATCATTGGTCCTGGTTGGTGGCCTGAACCGAGACCAAAGGCTTCCCTTTAGTCCTGGTTCTTGCCACGAACCGGGACTCAATTGATACGATACCGTCTCCATTGTTAACTCAAAACAACCAACGAATGCATTTACGCCTCTAACCTAACCAAAAAATTGTATGACTTGATAAAAATATGAATCACTCGCTCGTGCAATTTGCTGCAAAGCCATCTTTAAGGAAATGCAAATTGCCATATGTTCTAAAATAGGGAAATCATTTCGCTCAGACTATAGTAACTGAACAGACCAAACCCAACCCCCATTCCGCTAACTCACAACACTCACCCTTGTCACAAAATCCACTAACTCGTGTCTAAGTCAGCTGGTGATTGACGCTGCCATGTCAGGCCAGCATCAAGGGACAAGGGCAGATCGCCTTCCTGTCTTAGTGCTAGTACCTTCTGGTTTTATACTGGACCCACCCTTCATACCAGGCTCTACCACGACAGTGCCACGCTCAAGAATTGCCATGAAAAAGAAATCTATGAATAGAAATGTTCGTCCAAAGCATGAAAAATCTCAATGTTTCTCTCAGCTTCCCTTCCTCGCGCGCATATGCCTCATTCATGGTACAAATTTATGTATCCGTTAGAGAAGAGAGAGAAAAGATTCCCCCACTTTATATCTTCTATACCTAAATTTGCTTTTAGGACAACAAATTTACTAATTCTATGTTCCAATAAACCAAATGAAAGAGGGGTCATATCAAGTTGGAATCTTGAGTTTCCCTTCAACAAAAGTTGTAGCAGTGAGATAATTACGGGAATCTAAAGAGATAAAATTCAAAAAGTTTTGAGGCACTGGAGAAAACCATCTAAAGCCTAATAAACAAAAATCTAGCTACTTGATTAATATTACATGGATACAACAATCAAGAAAATGTAATGAACAAAGCGAAAGTAGAGAGGACGACATCAATAAATTACAATATTTAGAATAGCCATAAATAACAGCACCCTCTGATCTCATTGTTGTTACCAATGTATATGTCACATCAGTAAACTAAAGTCAAGTTGATGCGAATCTTATATCTGTGATTTGGCACTTAACACAAACCACAACATAGTTCCCAATTACAGTGTTTTCCCCCAATGGTTATTCCTCCACAGAAATCTGGACCATGAATAGCACCACTGCCAGAAACTAAATTCCAAAGTGTGAATTGTGGTAACTACTCCCTCCGTAAACTAATATAAGAGTGTTTAGATTACTATTTTAGTGATCTAAACGCTCTTATATTAATTTACAGAGGGAGTATATTTTAGTGGCATCTCATGTTCTCACATATCTTGCAATTTACAACATGGACTGTCCTAGAACTTCGTAAGTTTCAGACTTGAGTGCTGCTAGCTATGCCTTAACTGTTGACAAAAATACTATGTGCTTTGTATGGGGAGAAAATTCTTTTTCTAAATATAATGGCCTTTTTTACTATATATACTGCAAATCACGGAGGAGGGCCTCGGAATTTCCAGGGTGCTCGCCAAAGCATGTGCCGGCTGGCAGAAGCATGCCGCGCTAGAGCCGCTGGCACCCGTCACCACCGCACGACAATGATGATCCACATATCAGCGTTTACTCCGACACCACACACGAGCGTTATATGCCATTGTATGATGACAAGCACATCACTTTATATTGATCATGCTCGTCGTGAATAGGTGGACAATATGAATGCCATCGGCAATGGGGACACAGAGGAGAAAATTGCACAATCATAGAATGGGTGCGAGAATTTGTTTCTCCCATTGCAACGCACGGGCATATTTCCTAGCAAATAAAAATAAACACACTCCATCATCTCCCTCACCCCGCCAAATTAAATATTTCGTGAGTTTCAAAATATAAAGGGTATTAGTTTTTTTGGAAAATCTAATTTCTTTACCTTTCACCAAGTTCAGAGCAAAAAATATTGACACCCACAATATTAAACAAAAAAGGTATGAAAATTTATTTCATGATGAATTTATCATAACAATTTGATATTATGGATTTGGATATATTTCTCTAAAAATTTGATCAAACTTAAATAGTTTGAGTTTTCAAAAAAGTTATATACCTTAGCCCACCCCTTCTAGTAGGTATTCAATCCAAATCCAATAATTTACTCGGTACAAATCCTAAGTGTTCTACCCGATAAACATATGCGGTCGGCACTGACTCCTCAAACTGGTCTACCGGCAGTGCCGGAGTAATTCATATATTACGCCTTCATGCGCTCGCTCCCGGTCAGCCAAGTTGTGCGCTCGGATTTTACTGTTTTCTACTTATTATTTTTGGTTTTTGGGGTTCCAAAGGGGTTTGCTTCTCTTTTTTAATTTAATTCTGGGTTTTGGTGATTTTCATTTTTCCTTACTTTGTTTATGATTTTATTTTTCACAAATCTAGTTTTTTATACATTCAAACACGATGAACCTCTTTTTTATTGCGAATAACACGGTGAACCTCTTTGTAACAGATAATGAACAATTTTTTAATATATTTTGATCATCTTTAAAATATATATTGAACTCTTTTAATAAATATTTTTAATAGGTTCTTAGAATTTTTTAGGGGTGAATAAATATATTATCTAGATATATGGCACGTAAAAATTCCAACAACAAAAGAGAAATAACAAAAAAGACAGCTCGGTTAAGTTAAGTTACCGTCCAGTTGCCCTGATAGGCCGGTACTAGGAGAACGGGGCAAAATTGACACACAAAATCTCTACTCCTAATGTTTGAGTTGGTAGAATAGTCTGCATGGTTTATTTTCATCTCACCTTCCATCTTCAAATCCAGTAATTAATTGTGAGGCCTTAAAAATTAAAGGGCATATTGTATGGTATAAAAAATGAATGAGAGAGCTTTCAAAAATTATTGACCCGATCAAATTTCAATTGGAGACCTCAATTCAATGTGAGCTCTTTAAACTAGGGAGCTTAGTATTATAGAGAATGACCAATGGCGGAGCTATGCAATCTCCTGGGGGCTGTGCACCCCAACATTGAACCAACATGTGAAGAAAAAATTTATAAGGGCTTAGATGAGAAGTTGAGAACTTTGCAAGCTTTTGGCCCTTCAAAACACTCATATTTAACTTGTTGTATCCCATGTGATTCTGTCAAAGTGGGCCACTGTCTATGATGTCGTAAACTTAGAGCAACTCCAGCCGTGCCCCCCAACAGGCTCTTCCCAGGCGTTTTTTAGCGCCAGCGCGCAAAAATTGGCCCAACCGCGCCCCCAGGAGCCTGTTTTTCGGCGGGTTAGGCCGAAATTGGTGTCGGCGGACCCAGACCGAACCCGGCGCGTTGGGGGGCACTCGGGGGCGCTGGGGCGATCGAATTTGGCGCGAAAGAAATGCCGGCCCGCCGAGTCAGCGACCCACGCGCCTCGTCGTCCTCATCGTCTTGGTTTCCCGTGGGGAATCAATGCCAAGGCTACCCGCCGGTCAGCATTCCATTGATTCCTCATGGGCGGCGCAGGCGGCGCGGGCGCGGCGATGCCCCACCTCCCGCCATGCGTACACACGGCGCCCACCCCCTGGCCGCTATATAAGCGCGCCCCTTGGCCTGAGGCACCCCCACCCACAGCCGCCAATCTCTCGCCGCAGAGCTCTCTCTTCGTGCGTCGACGTTGCCGAGCTCTCTCCCCATTCCTCCCCTCTCAACTTTCCAAGCCGCGGCGATGGGCGAGAGGTTCCTCGGCGATGGGGCGGCGGCCAATGGCTTCGGCCGCCGCTCGCTGCACGAGTGGGAGGCGTACCTCCTGTTCGAGGCGAACGTGCTGGCGCCGCCGGACATGCGCGCGCTGGGGCGGTGGAGGCTCAGCACGGCGTCCCCATCCCCCTGTTCCCGACGTCGACGTACGCCCAGACCAATTCGTCGACGAGATCGCCCGTGTGCGGGCTTCTCTGACAGAGGAGCAGCAGGCCCTCCCGCAGTACGCCGCCGACAACCACGAGGCCTGGGCGGCATACTTTCAGCACCCATCGGGCGCAGCGGCTCGCCTCCACCAAAGGGGCGCCGGTGGTGCGGGGGTCGAAGAACAGCGACGGCCGCCGCCTATGGTGGGGTGCCCCCGGCCGGACTCTCCACGTCGTCCTCCAGCACCTCGATGGCGGCAATGAGCCGCCATTGACGTACCCTGCCACCCCGGGTCCCCGCCGGAGCAGCGGACAATGGATGCCGTGTCGGACCAGCTCCTCCTCTTCCTCCTCCGGCTCATCCGCGGTGCTCGGCGTCAAGGCCGAGCCCGCGGAGACCGCAGAGACGCCGCTCAGCTGGCGCAACGGCAGCGCCGACATCGTCATCAACGAGGGCGGGTGCACCTTCTCCACCTCGGCTCCTCCCCACTTCGTCAAGCGAAGACGGAGCCAGGCCTCGCCATCGTGAAGACGGAGCCAGGGCCCACTGACGAGCCAGGACTCGATGACGCGGCGGCCTTGAAATGGGCGCGGACGGAACTGGAGCGCCAGCGCCGCGCTCTGGAGCAGTACTCCGCTCGCCGCCGTGGCGTGACGAGGGAGGCGTCATCGTCCTCGACGATGATAGCGGCGCCGGTGCGCCGCCTCCGCCGGTGCGCCAGGGCGTCCCCGGGCAGGGGTCCAACAATGGCGTCTTGGTCAATGAGGAGAAGAAGGACCAGGACGACGGCGGCGACAACGGCGACCTCGGCGACCCCGGCTACCTCGCCGCGTTTTTCGGCATGTAGTCACGGCCCTATTTTGTTTTTTGTATAAAAAACTATTTTAATTCGCTAAAATAATATATTTGTAATATTTGTCCCGTTCGCCAAATTTTAGGTTCAAAAAGTTTAAAAACAGCCGCCTAGGGCCAACCCTGGGGCCGTCTGCTGGGAACCAGATCGCACCCAGGCTAATTTTTAGCGACGGTTCGCCCCCAGGCGACGATTTTTCGAGCCGCCTAGGGGGCCAACGGCTGAAGATACTCTTACAACAAACAAGAGAACCACCGCCAACAAAATACAAATAGGAGAATGTACTCGTGCAGGGTAGGCATATGCTGCAGTGACATAAATATAGTATTAAACTTGTATAATATAGTACAAATTGCATACATAAATTATAGATGCAGAGCTAGTATATACGTACTGTATATATACCATCCGCCTCCTCCAGATCCCACAAACTGGAGTAGTTAATTTGTCACGTACTCTTTTTTTTGCATGATAATACGTGTCTCATTCATATCATAAAGAACAAAGTACAAGTCACGTAAAGACCGACATGACAAAACTGAAAAGATAGCAGAACATCTCTGAGCTTGACACCAATGTCCGTCACCTGCCTCCGGCACCACCACAGCAGCCACCGAAGAAAAGAATGACGAATCACCTCCTCATCCGAGCTCGACGCGGCTCCATCGCTGATATGCAGCTTTGCGGGACCTCCAAGGTGGCTCACCAAAAGTGAAACCCTTACCGTTGAACGAATCAGACCGGGGCAACACCCCAGACACGCCATCGAACTCCAGATCTGGCGACCCACCACGACTAAAACGCCGAAGGAGGAAACCATATCTGCCATCCACCAACCA
>NC_041385.1:799210560-799219451 GCF_002162155.2 Triticum dicoccoides
GGTCACGAGCTCGACGCGTCAACTTATCCAGAGACGTTCCCTCCCCCCTGTATAAATGAGACACGTCTTCTCGGAGCAGTCGCTCGAGACCGAGCCAGCCAGCGGCCCGCAGCAGTTCCCCATGCCCCCTCCCTCCCCATTCCCTCCACCTCATCTCTTAGAGCATGGCTAATAGAATCGCCCGCTGCTGGCTTTATATCGGTTCCATCTCAGCAATAGCCGGTGTATAAGTAGTCTCGTCTAATAACGTTGGCTCTATACTAGCTGCTGGATGACTAAGTAGTTAATGTCTACATGCAAGAGGAGAAGAGAAAGAGCAGTTGATTGGATGGTGGGACAGAGGGAATCGGGAGCAGCCTTTCTAGCGCCAGCTACCGGCTGCAAGCGGGCGTAACGTCCTCGCGCCTTGTGCTTCAGCCGAGCGATTGACGAAGCACTCGCTTCTTTCTCTCTCCTGTCTTTACTCTCCTCCAGCTCAGATTTTTGCTGATGTGGAATCGCTTGTAGCCTGCTGAGTAGGACTATTATACTTGCTCTTACCGCCGCTGGAGGGACCTCCCCCCATGCCCTCCACCTCATCTCTTACCGCCGCCGGAGAGAGAGGTCCGCTGCTCTCCTGCCGGACGCCGCTCCTCTTTCCCCAAGGCGACGGAAATCGCGAATGGGGACACACCATACGGCCAGGGGCCTCTCGGTCGCTGCTTGGGTCATCGGTGGCGGTGTTGGCATTCAAGGATGGGGCGGCCATGCCGTTGGAGTCTTGGAAAAGCAGCTTGGGCAGAGGAAGAGCACGCCCCCGGTGTCGGAGGAGCTGGGCGGGAGACGACTGATCTACTGCAGGTACGTGAACAGGGTGGCCGGTTGACACGCCGGCCTCCTCCATCAGCCTCTGTTCGCCCAGCTCCAGCTCCGGCCCCTCGCTTGCCGCCTCCTGCGACGCTGGTGTTCAGCTCGCCTGCGAGGTGTTCTATCAATTGACCAAACCAAGCCAAGTCTGAGCCTGGACGACGGTCACGTACTTTCCTTCCTCAAGTAGTCCAGTACTACACCAGAAGCGACACCGGCCGAACAGGCGAAGAGGAAGAGGCCACAGAAGGATTCTTGCGTCCCAAATGGTATGTTCATTTTTGCCAATTCATGATCCATCGCTACATGACTCACGGTGTTCAGTCGACTCAGCTCACAGTGATTGATGATTGATCAATAGCAACACGATTTGATTCTCAATTTACAAGTTGATTTCGCTGCTATGCATTGGATTAAATCTGATTTTTGATATCTTGGTTTAGTCAGTTTCAGGTTCACGGCCAGGATGGTGGATTCGTTCTTCGATGGCCAAACTATCCATGTCAAGCGGCGGCATGAGAAGAGCTCCGGCGAGGTTGTCATGTGCTGGTGCATCTCACCTTCAAGCACATGCTGCAGAGTCTGGTGTTGTGGCTCCATTCCCACTCAGTCCTGTTTTTCTTTACTCTCCCTTGTTTACTGTTTGCCTTAATCTTGATTTGCTTTGTCGGTTTCATGCAGTTCATTAGTTCTTTCTTTGCTGGATGTTTGGCGCACTGATGCTGCATGGAAGCATTGGAAGTGGAAAAAAAAATCTTCACATACCTTTCTATAAGTGCATCTCCCCGTCTTAATTTGGGTTGCTCTCGTTCACTAGTAGAAAAGGGGGCATTGGTCCAGGCCGGGTCATCCCATTAGTCCCGGTTCAATCCAGAACCGGGACCAATGGGGGCATTGGACCCGGTTCGTTAGCCCCGGGGGCCGGCCGGGCCATGTGGGCCATTGGTCCCGGTTCGTCTGGACCTTTTGATCCCGGTTGGTGGGACGAACCGGGACCAATGTGCCTTGCTCCTGGCCCACCATCATTGGTCCTGGTTGGTGGCCTGAACCGAGACCAAAGGCTTCCCTTTAGTCCTGGTTCTTGCCACGAACCGGGACTCAATTGATACGATACCGTCTCCATTGTTAACTCAAAACAACCAACGAATGCATTTACGCCTCTAACCTAACCAAAAAATTGTATGACTTGATAAAAATATGAATCACTCGCTCGTGCAATTTGCTGCAAAGCCATCTTTAAGGAAATGCAAATTGCCATATGTTCTAAAATAGGGAAATCATTTCGCTCAGACTATAGTAACTGAACAGACCAAACCCAACCCCCATTCCGCTAACTCACAACACTCACCCTTGTCACAAAATCCACTAACTCGTGTCTAAGTCAGCTGGTGATTGACGCTGCCATGTCAGGCCAACATCAAGGGACAAGGGCAGATCGCCTTCCTGTCTTAGTGCTAGTACCTTCTGGTTTTATACTGGACCCACCCTTCATACCAGGCTCTACCACGACAGTGCCACGCTCAAGAATTGCCATGAAAAAGAAATCTATGAATAGAAATGTTCGTCCAAAGCATGAAAAATCTCAATGTTTCTCTCAGCTTCCCTTCCTCGCGCGCATATGCCTCATTCATGGTACAAATTTATGTATCCGTTAGAGAAGAGAGAGAAAAGATTCCCCCACTTTATATCTTCTATACCTAAATTTGCTTTTAGGACAACAAATTTACTAATTCTATGTTCCAATAAACCAAATGAAAGAGGGGTCATATCAAGTTGGAATCTTGAGTTTCCCTTCAACAAAAGTTGTAGCAGTGAGATAATTACGGGAATCTAAAGAGATAAAATTCAAAAAGTTTTGAGGCACTGGAGAAAACCATCTAAAGCCTAATAAACAAAAATCTAGCTACTTGATTAATATTACATGGATACAACAATCAAGAAAATGTAATGAACAAAGCGAAAGTAGAGAGGACGACATCAATAAATTACAATATTTAGAATAGCCATAAATAACAGCACCCTCTGATCTCATTGTTGTTACCAATGTATATGTCACATCAGTAAACTAAAGTCAAGTTGATGCGAATCTTATATCTGTGATTTGGCACTTAACACAAACCACAACATAGTTCCCAATTACAGTGTTTTCCCCCAATGGTTATTCCTCCACAGAAATCTGGAACAATGGTCCCGGTTCAATCCAGAACCGGGACCAATGGGGGCATTGGACCCGGTTCGTTAGCCCCGGGGGCCGGCCGGGCCATGTGGGCCATTGGTCCCGGTTCGTCTGGACCTTTTGATCCCGGTTGGTGGGACGAACCGGGACCAATGTGCCTTGCTCCTGGCCCACCACCATTGGTCCTGGTTGGTGGCCTGAACCGAGACCAAAGGCTTCCCTTTAGTCCTGGTTCTTGCCACGAACCGGGACCAATTAATTGCCTATATATACCCCTCGCCCGCGAGCAGAGAACTCTCACTGCTTTGTTTTTCATGGCCGGCAAGGAGAGAGCTTTGTGGTGCTCTAGCTCACCTCCTATGCACACGAGGTGTTCGATGGAATGCCCAAGCCACACTACTTAAGCTTTCTTCTCTCCAAGCTCGACCTTCAAGCTCCATTTTCTTCAATATTTGTCTAGGTTTAGCGGTCCGTCACGTTCCATCCCCGTCTTCACCGCTGTCGATCGCCCGCGCCGATCTCGTCGCCGGCACCACCGTGGTGAACCTCTTGTTCTTATCTTATTTCTGGAAGGAAAAAAATATTCTTACTTGTATGTTTATATCGATACTTGTATAATTTTCTTTCTTTTATTATTGTATCTTATATAGTGCGATGGTTTTGGTATCCGCTCCCGTCGGCCCTCGTCCTGTCTATGATTCGGATGTGGTATATATTATCTTTTCATAATTATTGGTTCATCTGTTGTTTATGACAATTATGCTGACCAACGTGACATAGATTTTATTTATCTAGGAGGTTGTTGAACCGGAAATTCCAACCGACCCTATTTTCGGATTGAAATGTTTTACATAGTTTCAATGTATGGTTTAATTAATTTAGATGCTCTGCAGAGCTTTATGTTGTTAGATGAGAACAATGTATGTACTTTGATTTTAATGTGATGATGAACTTCTATTAATTTGGTCACTTAATTATCTATTCATGATGTTCTGTAATGATTTTTGACACACTTAATTATATATAATGCACGCAGATGAACCGGCAATGGATGTACGGTTCAAGACACACCTCCGAGTACATTAAGGGCGTGCATGAATTTCTCGAAGTGGCTGAGGCAAACAAGCAGAATGGTTTTATGTGTTGTCCATGCCCTATATGTGGGAATACGAAGTCTTACTCTGACCGGAAAATCCTTCACACCCACCTGCTTTACAAGGATTTCATGCCACACTATAATGTTTGGACGAGGCACGGAGAAATAGGGGTTATGAAGGAAGACGACGAAGAAGAAAAGTACGATGACAACTATGTGCCCCCTGAATACGATGATGCTACTAAAGATCAAGAGGAACCATACGATGTGCACGATGATGCTGCAACAGGCGAAGCTGCTGAAGATCAAGAGGAACCAGACGATGTGCCCGATGATGATGATCTCCGCCGGGTCATTATCGATGCAAGGACGCAATGCGAAAGTCAAAAGGAGAAGCTGAAGTTCGATCACATGTTAGAGGACCACAAAAAAGGGTTGTACCCCCCAATTGCGAAGATGGCAACACAAAGCTCGGTACCGTACTGGAATTGCTGCAGTGGAAGGCAGAGAATGCTGTGCCTGACAAAGGATTTGAGAATCTACTGAAAATATTGAAGAAGAAGTTTCCAAAGGATAACGAATTGCCCGACAGTACATACGCAGCAAAGAAGGTCGTATGCCCTCTAGGATTGGAGGTGCAGAAGATACATGCATGCCTAATGACTCCATCCTCTACCGCGGTGCGTACAAGGATCTGAACGCATGCCCGGTATGCGGTGCATTACGGTATAAGATCAGACGAGATGACCCTGGTGATGTTGACGACGAGCCCCCCCAGGAAGAGGGTTCCTGCGAAGGTGATGTGGTATGCTCCTATAATACCACGGTTGAAACGTTTGTTCAGAAACGGAGAGCATGCCAAGTTGATGCGATGGCACAGTGAGGACCGTAAGAAAGACGGGAAGTTGAGAGCACCCGCTGACGGGTCGCAGTGGAGAAAAATCCAGAGAAAGTACTGGGATGAGTTTGCAAGTGACCCAAGGAACGTATGGTTTGCTTTAAGTGCGGATGGCATTAATCCTTTCGGGGAGCAGAGCAGCAATCAAAGCACCTGGCCCGTGACTCTATGTATGTATAACCTTCCTCCTTGGATGTGCATGAAGAGGAAGTTCATTATGATGCCAGTTCTCATCCAAGGCCTTAAGCAACCCGGCAACGACATTGATGTGTACCTAAGGCCATTAGTTGAAGAAATTTTATAGCTGTGGAATGGAAACGGTGTACGTACGTGGGATGAGCACAAACAGGAGGAATTTCACCTAAAGGCGTTGCTGTTCGTGACCATCAATGATTGGCCCGCTCTCAATAACCTTTCAGGACAGACAAACAAGGGATACCATGCATGCACGCACTGTTTACTTGACACCGATAGTATATACCTGGGAAGCTGCAGGAAGAATGTGTACCTGGGCCATCGTCGATTTCTTCCGACCAACCATCAATGTCGAAAGAAAGGCAAGCATTTCAAAGGCGAGGCAGATCACCGGAGGAAGCCCACCATGCGTACCGGTGATCACATACTTGCTATGGTCAATGAGTTACACGTAATCTTGGGAAAGGGTCCCGGCGGACTAGCTGTTCCGAGTGACGCTGGGGGACACGCACCCATGTGGAAGAAGAAATCTATATTTTGGGACCTACCCTACTGGAAAGACCTAGAGGTCTGCTCTTCGATCGATGTGATGCACATGACGAAGAACCTTTGCGTGAACCTGCTAGGCTTCTTGGGCGTGTATGGGAAGACAAAAGATACAGCTGAGGCACGGGAGGACCTGCAACGTTTGCACAAAAAGATGGCATGCCTCCAAAATAGTATGAAGGTCCTTCCAGCTATGCTCTTACCAAAGAAGAGAAGAAAATCTTCTTTGAATGCCTGCTTAGTATGAAGGTCCCGACTGGCTTCTCGTCGAATATAAAAGGAATAATAAATATGTCAGAGAAAAAGTTTCAGAACCTAAAGTCCCATGACTGCCACGTGATTATGACACAACTGCTTCCGATTGCATTGAGGGGGCTTCTACTGAAAAACATCCGATTAGCCATTGTGAAGCTATGTGCATTCCTCAATGCAATCTCCCAGAAGGTGATCGATCCAGAAATCATACCAAGGCTAAGGAGTGATGTGATGCAATGTCTTGTCAGTTTCGAGATGGTGTTCCCACCATCCTTCTTCAATATCATGACGCACGTCCTAGTTCATCTAGTTGACGAGATTGTCATTCTGGGCCCCGTATTTCTACACAATATGTACCCCTTTGAGAGGTTCATGGGAGTCTTAAAGAAATATGTCCGTAACTGCGCTAGGCCAGAAGGAAGCATCTCCATGGGCCATCAAACTGAGGATGTCATCGGATTTTGTGTTGACTTCATTCCTAGCCTTAAGAAGATAGGTCTGCCTCAATCGCGGTATGAGGGGAGACTAACTGGAAAAGGCACGCTTGGAAGGGACTCAATAATATGCAGGGATGGATATTCTTGGTCTCAAGCACGCTACACAGTTCTACAGAACTCTACCTTGGTGACCCCGTATGTCGATGAACACAAGAACAGTCTGCGCTCCAAACACCCGGAGCAGTGCGACGACTGGATTACATGTGAACACATCAGGACTTTCAGCAGTTGGTTGGAAGCACGTCTCAGAGGTGACAACACTGTTTGTGATGAGCTGTACTTGTTGTCCAGGGGACCATCTTCGACTGTTACGATTTGGAAAGGATACGAGATAAATGGGAATACATTTTACACGATTGACCAAGATAAAAAGAGCACCAACCAAAACAGTGGTGTCCGCTTTGATGCAACAACCGCGAGGGGAAATGACACATATTATGGTTACATAGTGGACATATGGGAACTTGACTACGGACATGATTTTAAGGTCCCTTTGTTTAAGTGCAAATGGGTCAATCTGTCAGGAGGCGGGGCACAGGTAGACCCACAGTACGGAATGACAATAGTGGATCTGAAAAATCTTGGGTACACTGACGAACCGTTCGTCCTAGCCAATGATGTGGCACATGTTATCTATGTGAAGGACATGTCTACCAGACCGAGAAAAAGAAAAGATAAGGAAGCGAATACATCATACGATGAGCCAAAGCGCCACATAGTTCTTTCAGGAAAAAGGGACATCATGGGAGTGGAGGGCAAGACAGACATGTCTGAAGATTATGAAAAGTTTTA
Organism: Triticum dicoccoides; assembly: GCF_002162155.2. Lineage (NCBI taxonomy): Eukaryota > Viridiplantae > Streptophyta > Magnoliopsida > Poales > Poaceae > Triticum > Triticum dicoccoides. The sequence goes on from NC_041385.1 coordinate 799,217,862, forward strand.
TGAAATTCCTCCCTTCAAATTCAAGGCTGACCCCAGTATCCTGATAAACGATGAAGATTATCCATGGTTACGGCGCAATAAGCAAATGACACAAGCGGAAAAAAAGTGAAGACTTTCTCCCGCAACTATTATGATGATACCATGCCAACTTTGTAACAGACGAAATTATGATACCATGCCAACTTTCAACTTTCAACTTTTTCAGAGTTCATTTGAAATGCTTTAATGTCTTATGGTTCGGCCCTCGTGATACCATGCCAACTTTCAACTTTCAACATTTTTAGAGTTCATTTGAAATGCTTTAATGCAGAAAACAAAAGAAAATAAATAATGCAGAAAACAAAACAAAAAAACTGGAAAATAAAATAAAATAGCAACAATAAGTATTTTGTTGTTAGTAGAAACAAAATAAAATAAATAAAGCAATAAGAGAACAAAAAAAGTGTATTCAAATTTGAAAACTAATGGCACTAACAGAAAGTTTATAATTTCTCTAAAACTAAAAGCAAAACAAATTAAAAAATAAAGAAAAAAAACAAAAGAAAATAAATAATGCAGAAAACAAAACAAAAAATCTGGAAAAAAAATAAAAATAGCAACAATAAGTATTTTGTTGTAAGTAGAAACAAAATAAAATAAATAAAGCACGAAACAAAACAAAAAAACAAAAAAAATGTTTTCAAATTTGAGAACTAATGGCACTAACAGAAAGTTTATAATTTTTCTAAAACTAAAAGCAAAAAGAATTAAAAAATAAAGCAAAAAAACAAAAGAAAATAAATAATGCAGAAAACAAAACAAAAAATCTGGGAAAAAATAAAAATAGCAACAATAAGTAAAGAAAAAAATGCCTCCTACTAGGCCCCACGACCTGAATACGACTAGAAACCCACCATGGGCCAGGATTCAGGCCCGCAGGTGGCCCAGTAGGCCCATCAGGCAAAGCAGTAGTAAGTAGGCCCGTAAGCCTGCAGTGGAGAGGAGCTCGAGAAGGGTGCGTCAGTGGGGCTTATAAACCACTGCGTGCCCTTCTCAGCTAACGAGGTGGGACTAAACTTTCGTGCTGCACCGTGCCAGCACGTGACCATTGGTCCCGGTTGGAGGCACCAACCGGGACTAAAGGGGGGCATTGGTCCCGGTTGGTGCCAAAGGCCGCCGCTTCCCGCCCTTTGGGCTGCTGAAAAGAGGCCTTTGGTCCCGGTTGGTGGCACTAACCGGGACTAAAGGGGGCATTGGTCCCGGTTGGTTTCACGAACCGGGACCAATTCTCTTCATATATAACTAGCACTTAGCAGTTTCTCCAAAATTCATCCCTCTTCTCCGCCCGACGCACGCTGCTCGATCTGCCTCGTCACCGTCGCCGCCGAGCCGTCAGGCTGCTCCACCTCGTCGTCGCCGCCGCCTCCGACGCCGTCAGGCTGGTCGACCTCACCGTCGTCGCCGCCTCCGACGCCGTCAGGTTGCTCAACTTTGCCGTCCCCGCCGCCCTCGACGCCATCTGCCCTGATGCCGGCACCGCTCCCCGCGCCCCGACGCCGCCCGCCGTGCCTCGCCACCCCCCTGCGAGCACCTGCCTTGCTCCCGCCGCCC
>NC_041385.1:799219952-799226569 GCF_002162155.2 Triticum dicoccoides
GCCCCTGCCCTGCGCGGCCGCCGCGCGCCGCTCTGTCATGCGCGGCCGCCGCGCCGCCGCCCCTGCCCTGCACTTTTTTGTATATGTGTATATATGCAATTTTTTGTGTGTATATGTGTATATATGTGTATATGTGTGTTTGTATGTGTATATATGTGTATTTTTTGTGTATATGTGTATATATGTATGTTTATGTATGTGTATATACTAACAACCTAAATATTTTTGTTTATGTATGTTTTTTAATATATGTATTAATTTTTTATTTAGGTTGTTAATTAGTATTAGGTTTTAGGTTAGTGCATTTTAGTTTAGTGTAGAGGAAAAAGTAAAATAAGAAGAGGAAAAAAGAAGAAAAAGAAGAGGAGAAGAAGAAAGGAATAGAGGAGAAGAAGAAGAAAATAGAAAATTCTATTTTCTTCTTCTTCTCCTCTATTCCTTTCTTCTTCTCCTCTTTTTGTTCTTCTTTTTTTTCTTCGATCTTCTCCTCTGTCGTCGTCGATATACCCCTCCTCGGCCCTCTCGCTCGACCAAAACTCTCGAGGACACCCAAACCCTAGAGAAAAAACGATGTTGGTTACCCCCTCCCACTGCGCGCCCCTACCCGACAAACTCTCTTGAGGCCACCCAAATTTACCAAGTCAAAAGAGCGTTGTCGTCAAGGCCACCCCAAACCCTTGAAGCGTTGTCGTCGGGGCCACCCCAAACCCTTGAAGCATTTTTTTTGTTTATATATGTTTTTTAATATATGTATTAATTTTTTATTTAGGTTGTTAGTATTAGGTTTTAGGTTAGTGCATTTTAGTTTATGTAGAGGAAAAAGTAAAATAAGAAGAGGAAAAAGAAGAAAAAGAAGAGGAGAAGAAGAAAGGAATAGAGGAGAAGAAGAAAAAATAGAAAATATTCTATTTTTTCTTCTTCTCCTCTATTCCTTTCTTCTTCTCCTCTTCTTTTTCTTCTTCTTTTTTCTTCGATCTTCTCCTCTGTCGTCGTACCCCCCCTCGGCCCTCTCGCTCGACCAAAACTCTCGAGGACATCCAAACCCTAGAGAAAAAACGATGTTGGTCTCTACCCCCTCCTGCTGCGCCCCTACCCGACAAACTCTCTTGAGGCCACCCAAATTTATCAAGTTAAAAGAGCGTTGTCATCGAGGCCACCCCAAACCCTTGAAGCGCTGTGTCGAGGCCACCCCAAACCCTAGAGAAGCAGCGTCGAGGCCACTAATTAACATGATTCCTTATTGTGATTAGCTAGCTAGTTCTACATTTGCCACTAATATATATCCATCTGTACCATGCATGTTTGAATAATAATTGACATGTTGTAAATATTTGCAGAAACTATGGAGCACTACCGAGACAAAGCAACATAAGAGATGTTGGGGGAGATAATCACAGAAGGAACTGATGTCGTTGCGTCATTTTTCATCGACGTCGTTCTTCAGGAAGGACTGGGTGAAGAAGAGGGCTATGTTCATGATGGCTTCGGCCCATTAATGCCGGTACAAGAAGAGGGCTATGTTCATGATGGCTCCGGTGACAAAATGGAGGTACAAGAAGGAGACTGTGCTGACTGCTCCGGTGACCGAACCGAGTCCAGCCAGGTATATATATATTAGTTAAGCCCGTGATGACTAGTTAATTGATGCATCCATTGTTTTGGTATATGTACACATATTGATTACTCTCGTCTTTCTTCCTTTTAATTTCTAGCCCTCCGGATCGAGCACAACTTCGGTAAGGAGACGAGGCCCGAAGAAAAAGTTGAGCTCGGATGAAAGGTTTGAGATCAGAGGAATCGCGCCCGACGGCGAACCGATTGAACCCATCCGGACAAAGAACGCATTTTCTTTTCAGTGCGGGGTTCTTGTTAGGGACAAGATCCCGATCAGCATCCAACAATGGTATAAGCCTAAGGACGACCCTGAGGTGTCTTATGTCAATGATATGCAGAAAGAAGATCTTTGGACTCAGCTGAAGGCAAATTTCACCCTACCGCCAGAGGAGGATCCGGAGAAGCCAGTTAAAGAGCAATTAATCAAGTCTTGTGCTCTTAAGAAGATGGCAACCCTATTCAGGAGGTGGAGGAAAGAGCTGAACAAGTTTGTCGACAAAAAAAAGATACCAGAATTCATCGGCAAATATGAGAAGATCAAAGATCATTGGCCCGCATTTCTGGCCCACAAGACATCGGAAAAGAGTAAGAAGATGTCGGTGACAAACAAGCAAAATGCTGCGAAGAAGAAGCTTCACCATCGCACGGGGTCAGGTGGCTACCTGCAAGCCCGACCTAAGTGGTCCAAGGTTGAGAATGATCTGCTTGAAAAAGGGATCGAACCAGAGACAATGAGATGGCCAGACCGTTGCCGGACTTGGTTCTTCGGGGCTGGCGGAACCTTGGACCCTGTATCAGGGAGGTGCCGTTGGACGGACGAGCAACTGGAAATACCAGTCAAGAACCTTCAACACTATATCAATGCAGCGCAGAAAGGGACGTTCGTACCAGACAGGGAGAAGGACGAGCTCACAATGGCCCTCGGGAATCCTGAGCACCCTGGACGGACACGAGGCACGCCAGGCTCCATTCCGTGGACGGTTGGTTTTCCGGACGCAGGGGGTTACAAAACCCACGAGAGGAGGAAGAAACTGGAGCAGGGCCAACTGTAGGCGCTGCACGAAAGGGTAATGGGGCTAGAGGAACGAGAAGAGGAACGAGAAGCAGCATATCGCAGCAAACGACCTGCCGAAGCTTCCCTCGAAGCTACCCTGCCATCTCAGCGGAGAAGCAGCGTGGCTTCCACCGAGCTGCTTCAGCCGGAGCATGTCTTGACGGCTCCTGCCAGCTATTTCGTGGATGCTATCACGGAGTCTCAACATTGCCACATTATGGCACGATGGATGAATTTGAAGGTCAAGGCAGCTGTTGGCTCTGTTTATCCTACTGGATCCAGAGCAACTTATCACTGCCGGCCGATTCCAGAAGGATATTCTAAGGTGATGGTGGATGAAATAACGGAGGGATTTGAGGACCTCCTGCTTGACCACCCTACCGGTGAAGGGGAGACTAGGCTGGGTTCTGCTCTAAAGACTCCATGCCTATGGCGGAAGGAGCTCATCAACATTCCGAACTGAACGCTTCCGCCTCCTCCTCCTCCTCCGACAAGTCAGGGCACTCCTCCTCCTCCACCGCCTCCTCCTCCAGCGATTGACGATCAGGGCACGCGTGGCGGCACTCCGCCTCCTTCTCCGGCGCGTGGCGGCACTCCGCCTCCTTCTCCGCCTGCGCCGGCGCTCCCGAGCAGCCAGCAGCCTCCTCCTTCTCTGCCTCGCCAGCAAGGGCGGAAGAGACCCGCCGCCGCCCCGGCTGCTCCGGCGCTTTGTACTCCTTCTCCTCCGCCTCGTAAGTAAGCACGAAAGAAGACAGACGCCGCAACCGCTCCGTCTGCTCCGGCGTCTAGCAGCACAACTAGAGGCGGGAGGCAATACAGATGTGGTCCACCTCTCAAGCCTCTAGAGAAGTTACCGTACAAGAGGACCGAGGAGGAAAACAATACGATCATGCTGACCCACGTGAAGGAGTTCTTTGAAGGGGTGAAAGCAAAGAGACATCCACCTCCAGAGGAGAAGGTAGATCCGGTGAATGCAAAGCGCACTCTCGATGCCCTGAGGAAACCGGAAAAGTCTCCACCGAGAACCAACTATGAGCGCATTACTGAACAGACATATCTCCAAGCGGAGCGGTCGGGAAGTACTGTCAGACATCTAAGTTCAAGAGAACGAGCAGCTGCGAAAAAAATTGACCAGCTCGGCGAACAAGCAAACCAATCGTGCCCCCCGCTCAATGTGTCTAGAGGCAACATCGTCGCTAATGCTCCGGGGACGGTGGCCGGTTATGGCAATCTTGAAGATTACCTGCCTGACAATCAACTTCCTGATTTCTTGGAGGTGGGCAAACACAGATATGAGTACGGGAAGCGTCTCGTCAACGATGAAAAATCCCTGACAACAATGATGCGAAGATTCCATAGTTGGTACATGAAAACCCGCAGAGAGTCTGGGGGGACGAATGCTTTGTATCTGAATATTAAAGAGGAGCACGACCTCGTTGCAACTGATCTGTTGACTATTCCATTTGATGAGTTCTTCGCGTTCTTCAATCAAAAGGCCCTTGATAAACTAATGGTCTTTTGCTACTGTCTGTAAGTACTATTTCTATCATTAAGTCTCTATATATAGCTCGGCTCTTTCATTTCATGTATTTATAATTAATTATCCTCAATATATTATGCAGATTGAAGATCGCCGAGTGCAAAAAACAAGAAATTCATTAACACAAATATCATAGATGAATTTCTGGTTAAAAAGGACGTCAAAGAGGCTGAGGACAACTTGCTACGATCGTTGATCAAAAATCAAAACAAAGATACCATACTCTTTCCTTACAACGGCAAGTGAGTGTTACTGTCGTGTGCATATTCGGTTTCCCTTATTACTCGAGCGAGGTTATAGTAATATAATTGATGAGTTATGCATGCATGCGCAGGTACCACTATGTTCTTCTGGAAAATAAGCTTGAGCGGGGACTAGTAACCGTCTTAGACTCGAGACAGAAAGATCCCGAAACCTATGCAGACATGACTGAATTGCTCAACAAGTAAGTTCAATCGATCATTATCGCACCATATTGGCAACTTTTTGTTCATTTCCTGATATCTCAAGTAATAATAATTATTTTCTTTGTCTTGCAGGGTTTGGAAACAGTTCACCGCAGAAGCTCCGGGACTGCCGAAGGAGCTGCGATATACATACCGGAAAGTAAGTACTACTGGCTAGCTAGTTGCGCGCATCTCCCGTTGATTCTATAGCTATACTTTCATCAATGCCATTTATAATGCTTCATTATCAGTTTGATTGACCTCTATTTCTCGTAAACTTCTTGTGGCAGGAACAAGGGAATGATTTCTGTGGATACTACGTGTGCGAGTTCATCCACAACGCGACTTTGAAACAAGCGGGGCTACTCTAAAAGACAATATGAAGTGCGTAAGAAATAATATTCACAATTTCATTTTATTACACCATCACTTCTGTTGAGTTTCATTCATATATATGTATTAATTAACCCCCTTCTTCAAATTAGACGTGACAGATGCGGAATGAACTCCTAGAACCAGATCGCATGAAAGCAATTCAAGAGGAATTGGCGGGATTCTTTCTTGACCACGTCATCAATAAAGCTGGAGAATACCATGTGGAAGTTGATTTCAATTGCTAGGGGATTGTAATTAAGAGATATTATATATATGATACATGTATGTAGCCAGTAGCGTCAGATACATGATACGAAAACTTGTTGTTCGACCAATCTCTCAGAGAAGGAGAGGTCGATCGATCACTTCTCTCGGTACGCATGACGAACTTCTGTACTCAATGGTTCTCTCGATCACTTATGTATATAGTACGTAGCGTCGACCAAGCACGGACATAAGAGAGGACACTTCTCTCTATTAATTAGCTAGCTAGCTAACACAATATATGAAACACCTAAATTAACCCCCAAAACCCCCAACCCCCCTCCTTTAAAAAAAAACAAAAACCCCAGCCACTGGAATGCTGACGCGTGGATGCCTTTTGGTTCCGGTTGGTGCCACCAACCGAGACCAAAGGCCCCTTGACTGGGCTCGGCGCACAGGGCCACGTGGAGGCACATTGGTCCCGGTTCGTGTTTGAACTGGGATTAATGGGTGGAGGTATTAGTAACGATCCATTAGTCCCGGTTCATGAACCGGGACTAAAGGCCCTTACGAACCGGGACTATTAGGTGTTTTTCTACTAGTGGTTGTCTTGCTTACCTGTTCTGCTTCGCCCATCATTTAGAGTTAGGTTCATGAGATCAGATGATCAGATAATGTACTGTCGTTTATTTTACCCAACTGCTACATTGAAGATCGAGGAGTACAAGTGTGTATTAATCTGAAAACAAAGTGTTACAACTTTCATTTTGAACTTATCTATGCAAGTGGATAAAGTGGTCATATATCGGCCTGCACTTTTGGACCAAAACCAGTTTTACATGGGCTCCAGAGGAAAAGGAAACCCCACCTGAACTTTTAGCTTTCCGTATATGTGTGATCACTTGCTGAGTTTTCCCACATGATAGCTTTTCTTATGAATTCGTGGGATTTTATATTTTAATCAGGTCTTGCAGTTTTGAGTTTTAATTCATGTGCAATAGTCGCAAACTGATCTGCCTTGCATGCAAAATATTACAGGTTTGAACTTATTTGCATTTCAGTTAAATTTTGTTCACCAATGTCAGCCAGTGTGAGAGCAAAGTTTTCCTCTGACTATTCTAAATTTTCCTTGGACTATTCTGAATCTGTAAATGGAACATGAATTCTTAATAGATCCATGCCACCTATAGAAAAAGATAACCTCATGCTACTGTGCAATACCACTACTGTGCAACACCCAGTGAATGCTAAACAAGTCTCAAATCAATATGCATTTGCGATTTGTGGTTCTGTCCTATTTTAGGGCTGTATATGTTCTATAATCTTTTTGTAATTTTGTAGATTAGTAAGTTTAATTCTTTTCCTATGATAGTTTAACAGTAGT
>NC_041385.1:799226837-799227110 GCF_002162155.2 Triticum dicoccoides
ATATATATATATATATATATATATATATATATATATATATATATATATATATATATATATATATATATATATATATAGGGAAAATCCATCCTACCACCCGGTGGTAGTTACCCCACATGTCTCATATACAAGCATGTGGTAATATATATACTATTTTATTATTTTAAATATGTTTATATATTATATATAAGATATTTCAAAACAAGTTACATGAAAAAATTGCATATGATCCCATAGTTTTTGTTATATTTGTGAAATACGTACATATTTGTA
>NC_041385.1:799227490-799287287 GCF_002162155.2 Triticum dicoccoides
TAAGGAGGAAATCTGAAGGTGTATAAGTTAAACACAAATCTCTAGATACATGCAATAATAAGTTTTCTTTATACATTCCATTCTAATTACACATGGGAAATACGGATGAGGTGCCTGATGTCAGCTGCAATCACAGATCTAAGAATCACCTTTTTAAATGTTATTGATAAAATTGTCAAAGAGTAACTGTGTGACCCACTATGTAGAAAGTGTAAGAACGACACACCTAGAATTAACCCTGAATGTTATCAAGTTCAGGTATTACCATTATTGTATATAGATTCAAGCAGTGTGCTGTAGAGGTTTGTGAAGCAGTAGCATAGGATAGATTTTCTTTACCATATGGTTCAAATCACCACTGCATGAAATAAGAACATACCCATTACTTATGTAAAATCCTACAGGAGAGGAAGGACGTTTACCAGACTGAAGTTGTTATTCTGCGAACTTATGTTGACACAAACTATTGACTGGGTCTCTGGCTTGGTGCTACCTGTATGAGGTACTCCCTTATGGTGTTATTGGTGCCATTTTTATTGGCTTGCTAGTATTGTGGTACATATTCAGTTAATCATGCAGAATTATAGGAATATAGGTAAGACTGAAGTATGTGTTCATCTGGATGCCTATAGACAGAAATATGTGTCCATCTGGAAGCCTATAGACGCTAAACAATATTTTAGTGATCTTGGATGCTATCACCTACATAGGCTTTTTTCCCGTAATAGTGTGCTTCCAGTTTTCTTTTTCATGGACGTTCAGATAGTATTTCATCTAGCTCTTCCAATTTGTTGGTTCATGGATGGCCAGATGGTATCTCACCTAGCTGGCCTGCTTTCAAGTATCAGTTTGCTAAACAGGCAAATGCCTCTGCAATTTTCGCTAACACTTATAATACATCAATTGGTTTCTTATTGTTGAAATTTGAAGACCTATGAATTAGGAGAATGTCCTTTTTATAGGATGCCTATACTTAGAGGCTTATAGTTGAGTATTTTCTAACGTGGTGCAAATTTTGTGTTGTTCTTATGGCCCATAGTCATATGTAAAGTATTCCAATACATTTCCACAGATCAGTTTTTTTTATTCTTCATGTAACACATGTTCATGTCCAATCGGGGATGGATTCAAGTGGTGCTGGGACATTACAGAGATGAAGCTCATTATATATGGAGACAGGTTTTGAATTGGGGTTTGATTCGGATGTAAATTGCACTACGACTACATCACAAAGACAAACCCAGCCGGAGAATTAATACCTTAGTTCTAAGAAGATAACAAAACTAGATGTATCTTTACTTGTATGAATTACTTCGCCATGAATCAAGTCTTGGACGACTTACCAGATATTTTTAAAAAACTAAATAGCTTATCATTCCTTATGGCGCAGCGTGCCACCGCGCACTACCTGCTAGTACTACATGAGAGATGATAGGTAGCACAGGACGAGAGCACAAACCGGACGTCACAGGCGATGTCTCAGTTATATATATACATCTTGACACAATAAATCTATGTGTGCATGCATATGGACGTGCATGCCTTCCATGGACGAGCGGAAGGAATCAATCATCAAACTGGACGGCGGAGCTGTACACGGCGTCGGGCTTCCAGTTGACGGGGATGACCTGGTCTGCCACGAGCGACCTGCCGGACCCGTTGGTGACACGCAGCGAGAAGGGCCCGCGCAGCGAGCGGCGCGTGTCCAGGCGCCAGATGGAGCCCCACGAATGCCTCATCGGAACCCAGGGCCCCGTCGGCTCGCCGTCGTCAATGGGGTCCACCTGCGCCACGTCGCCGTCACCATTCCCGTACTCCACCAGGATCGCCAGGTAGTTCGGGTTCGAACCATTCTCCACGTGGAACGTCACGGACAGCCCCGTGTATTCGCACGGCACCCTCTTGAACTGCATGTCGATGATGCCGGCGTGGCGGAGCTCGTCGTTGCAGCCGTCGGTCCTTGGCCATGGCGCCAAAGGCGGTTCCGCTGAGGTCGAAGTGGTAGCGGGCCACGGGGTAGTAGTTCATGTCCGTGATGATCACTGTCTCGGAGACGCCGGAGCACGCCGGGTGAGCCTTGCGCACGCATCTTATCTGCACGCAAACACAATAGAACGCAGTGTGAAGCAACTGCAATGCCGGCTTTGACCTGGTAGCAGGTGTTGTTGCCGCGGCCTCGCCTTGCCTCTCTCTCGCTGCACCTCCGGCTCGTTCTCTCTCTGACACAACGAAGAAAAAGATGAAGGAGGATGAAGGATGCTGGACACAGGTGTTTTCCGAGCACGTACTCCGCCCGCCGCACGAACGGCGTTGTATTCCACGAGCACGAACTCATTCACCCCAGACTACATTCCTACAACACCTTGACGCACACACCCGCGCTTTCTTCAAACATGAACAGCCCAGCCGGCTTTGTAGTGCAGCAGCTACGCAACGCCCAAGTCTCCACCGTGCATGCACCCACGCACACCTAGCCTGCATGCGAGGATCCGCTCGGCCAGCATGCATGACGCGCACAACACGGATGACTCGGCCAGCTCCACATCGCTCCTAACAGCTAACTACTACGACCATCTAGCTAGCTAACTCACACACATCTACTTATCCATCTAATGCATGCACGCATGACTAGTCAATCCACTAACCAATTAACTACATGCATCAAGATTAGTACTAACATTTTTCCTCCCAATCTTGACTTGCCGTCCCCGAAGTTGTTGCAGCTTCCGTCGTCGATGTCGTCACGACCGTGACCCAGCCCGCGGACCCGACCTGGCGCACCGACGCCGGTCGCACCGTGCTTCGTCACGACCCCGGTGACATACGCCGAGCTCCGTCTCCGCCGACGACACATGCCTGGCGTCCCTCCGCGCCCCGCACGTCCCGAGCGCATCCGACGAGCCTGATCGCACCAGTGCGTCCCACACGTCCCGCGCGCATCTGAAGCGCCCGACGAGCCCGACAGCACCAGACGCTCACCGCGTGCCGCCTCCGCGTCCGCCATGGCAGCCGCCAGTGACAAACGCCAGAAGGATGTAGCCGAACTCGAGCACGGACTCGAGCACCACGGTGACATACGCCTCCTCCCAACGTCAACTGCACGCTCGTACGCACGCCCGTGGTCCCGACGCGCCCGACGCGTCCAGTGCACACCCATAACACGCACCGCTCGCGCCCGGCTCGCCGCCGCGTCTTATTGCCCTGCACCGCCGCGGCCTGAACCGCAGCACAACACCTCCATGCCGCCACGCCGCGCCACCGCGCAGGTCCACCGGGGCCGCCACAACTCCGTGCCACGCGCCTCCACGGTTGTCGAGCCGAGCCGCCGCGACCTCTGCGCCACCATGCAGGTCCTCCGCGACCTCCTCGTCTCCGATACCACCGTGCTCTTCGCGCGCACGACATCACACCACACAGCCGCGGACTCGCCACGCGTTGCCGTCACCACGCGCTCGCCGCGCGCCCCAGCCGATGCCTCCATGTCAGCCGCGCACGCCGCGTCCGCCGCGGCCACCGCTGCCTCCTCGCCGCGCCGCGCACCTCTATAGACTGACACACGGCCCGGAGCTTCACCGCGCAGCCGCCGGCGAACGCCGCCACGCCTCCGACACGGCAAGCACGCCCAAGACACCAAGCTCATGATACCAATTGTTGTTGCCGCGGCCTCGCCTTGCCTCTCTCTCGCTGCACTTCTCGTTCGTTCTCTCTCTGACACAACGAAGAAGAAGATGAAGGAGGAAGAAGGATACTGGACACAGGTGTTTCCCGGAGCACGTACTCCGTCTGTCGCACAAACGGCATTGTATTCCACGAGCACGAACTCGTTCACCCCAGACTACATCGCTACAACACCTTGACGCACACACCCGTGCTCTCTTCCAACATGAACAGCCCAGCCGGCTTTGTAGTGCAGCAGCTACGCAACACCCAAGTCTCCACCGTGCATGCACCCACGCACACCTAGCCTGCATGCGAGGATCCGCTCGGCCAGCACGCATGACCCGCACAGCGCGCATGACTCGGCCAGCTCCACATCGCTCCTAACAGCTAACTACTACAACCATCTAGCTAGCTAACTCACACACATCTACTTATCCATCTAATGCATGCACGCATGACTAGTCAATCGTACTAACAGCAGGAGCCGCATCCCTTGCCGTCTTTGAAGAGGGCTCGTTTCCGCACGACGTAATGGCGTTGAACGGCGGCAGGTTCACATTCTTGAACCCGCACGCGCCACCGTACGTTGTCGTCCGGCCCGGCGCCACGGGGGCGCCGTACCAGGTGGCCCTGGCGTCCAGCCAGCCGCCGAAGGAGCCGTTGGTGCTGCCCGAGCCGGAGCCTGGACTGGGAGTAGCGGGCGCGGGTGGAGGTGTAACGGGGTCGGGGCTGGGGGTAGCGGGGGCAGGCGTAGGCGTAGGTGTGGGAGCAGGTGTAAGTCCAGGGCAGCCGCAGCAGCCATCGGCGGCGAGCAGGCAGAGGAGAGCGACCGCGACGGCATAGGAGGAGGAGGAGGTCGCTGCCATGGCTCGCTTGCTTGCTGGTCTCGCTGGTTACTGATTGAAGGCCCTACTCTGGTGGTTAATGCCGTTGGGGAGCTTGCAAATTTATAGGCCAGCAGCTTAAGTGCTAGGGAGCGTCTTCTTGGTGTACCACTCGAGATCAAAAGGAAGGACAGAATGAATGGAGATGATCGGCGGGTGGAGAAGCGGACGAGGAGCCATGATTGGCAGTCTAGCTTGGGCCTTACTGGTTCACATGTGCATGGAGGGAGCCACTCAACCGGCTGCTTACACCCTTGCCCGTGTGTTGTGGCAAATTTGACCATTTTGACCTACGGACGAAATCAATTCACGGAATGAACTCACCGTGAAACTATTTCACAGCCCTAACCTTTTTGTGTAGCGCCCGCCATGACGGCGCCACACCCTACTGTGCCGCGCCTAGCACGGGGGCGTTGCACACCAGTCCACCGTGGCAGCCCCTGGGCCCGCACCCAGCAGTGCAACACCTCCGGGCTAGGCGCCACACATCTAATGTGCAGCGCCCAGCCCGTAGGCGCTGCACGGTGACTTAGATGCCAGCCGCCCGCTCCCCCTCCCCCACCCCACCCATTCGTTCGGTTTTGAAGTAACAGAAGCAGCGGCGCGGCGGGTTCCTCCTCTCCCCCTCTCAATCCCCTCTCCCAAATCCTTCAGATCCGACGATTTGGTCCGTGCATTTCTTCACCAATCCATCCTAGAAGGTACTCTCTTCCGATCCCCTTCTTTCTATCCATAGAAAATATGATATTTTGAAGATTTGGGGAATCCTTGTTTGATTAGATTAGATTTGAATCTTGCATGTATTAGAACTTTGCATGTATTGATTTGTTTGATTGATTTGGGGAACCCTTGTTTGTTTGATTTGTGGAACCCTAGTTTAGTTTATGGAAGAGTTATTTTTATGAAGTAGGCATAGTTTATGGAAAAGTTATTTGTATGAAGTAGGCCTAGTTATTTGTGGAACCCTTTTTTATTAGTTATGTTTGATTTGATATGGTTGGATACATAGATTGGTATGGTTGCATCTAGTAGGCCTACTTTAGTTTTTCTGTATTCAAAAGATAATCGTGTTGACAAGAAAGCTTTCTTGCAAATTGCTAGGATGGTTTGGCTTCTCAATGATCATTGGGATCTACAACACCGGTCGTACGCTATGTCGGTGAAGCAGCAGGTAATAATGAAAGTTGCCGGTGTTATGAATTTTGTGTTTTTTTTTCAAACACATACCCCCCATATGTAATGATTTGTTTGTTTGCTTGTAGGAGCTTGCACCTCTGAAGCTTCGGGCTCATGGGGTCAACCTTGGGTGGATGCGCTATGATGAGCGGTACACGCCATATGTTAGGGAGACAGGACTTCTCCCTTTCATTCAGTTGGTCAGCAGGTCGACGCCACCCAACAATGCTCCAGCACTCACCGCGCTTATTGATCATTGGAGGCCGGAGACACACACTTTCCATCTTCGGACCGGGGAGATGACCGTGACGCTCCAGGATATAGCTATGATCACCTATCTTCCTATCGATGGGAATCCTCTATGTATGAGCACCGATTCTGATGGGTGGCGCGAGCAAATGCTTGCCCTTATCTGATGGGTGGGAACTTGTACTTGTACTTCCGTGGGTTCTCATCCGCTATTTGTGCATCGGTTTCCATTGAGTACTTTACAAAGTACGCATTCATCTTGTCAAATGTGTATTGAACTATTGCCATCACGGGTAATCCACGTGCACCTTTGAGCACCCTATTGAAGCATTCTGCCATATTGCTTGTCATTTGACCGTATCTCCGGCCATCTTCATCAAAGGCACGTGCCCACTTGTTTCGGTATTGAATGTGCGTATTGAGAAAGTCTTGACCCCCGGCATCAAGTTTTTTGTGTGCGAGCAATTTGTGGTACAAAGTGGCGAAGCGCTTCTCGGAGAAATCAAGACAACAATCTTGAAGATCATCGGCCAGCTCCTTAAGGCCACATGCCCTATAGAAGTTCGAACAAAAGTGCCTCATGCACCATAGATGGTGCAACGGAGCATGCCCGGGAATGTCAATCTCCACCGCGTTAAGAATTCCTTGATGCCGATCCGATATGACACAAATTTCCCTTTGAGCGGGTAACACCTTCGTCCTCAAAAGATGCAGAAACCACTCCCAGTTGTCATTGTTTTCCACCTCAACCAAAGCAAATGCCAATGGCAACACCCGGTTATTGGCATCACTTGCTATCGCAACCAACAAGGTGCCCTTGTATTGTCCGGTCAAGAACGTGCCATCAATTGCGATTACCGGCCTACAATGTTCGAAGGCCCTCACACATTGCTCGAACGCCCAAAAAGCACGGCCAAATACTCTGACTTTCCTTCCTTCATGAACCGTTGTTTGGTGCCCATGAGGCTCGACCACATGAACCATGCCTGGGTTTGTCGCGGCCATGGCTAACAACAACCTAGGGATTCGGTTGTATGCTTCCTCCCAAGTACCATACAACATCTTAAATGCGGCTTGCTTCGCCTTCCATGCCTTGCCGTACTTCACCTTGTAGTGAAAGATGGCTTTCACAAGGTCAATGACATGTTGGACGCTCATTGTTGGAAGTGTGGATATTGAGTTGGAGAGCCTGTAAGCGATGAACTCGGACGTGAGTTGTTTGTGGTTTTGGGACACAATCTTGCCATCCACCCTTTTGCCTTGGCACATGTGAGTTGGCACACAACTCACTACGTGCCAAGTGGGACCTCCTTTCCATGGTCTTGCACGCACAATCCATGGACATATTTCATCTTCACATGCACATGCAACCGTGTAGCGCACTTTGACGTCCAAGTGCACCACCTTATGTGGACGATAATGCGTAACCGAGTAGTTGTCGAGCCACATCTTCAATTCCAAGAAGGTGTCGAACTTAGAACCTTTAGCAATGCGGTTCTTGTCGTCTCCCAAATCACGATGAGAGCTTGGCCTAACCCCAAGAGGTACACATTGGCCACCATCTACCACGGCTTCATCCGCGAGACTAACATCCTTGAACAATGTAGTCCGATGATCCCGACCAAATACCTTCTCGAAAGCTTCGGCCTCCTTCACCGTGAACCGCTCCGCATCAACTTGTTCATCGGGACCATCGTCATCCGAGTCCGATGCATATGCACGGGAAAAGGGATGGAAGGGTCCATTGTATCTTGCAAGTGATATTTGTCGAGATCACCCACATTGTTGTCATGGAGATCAACTTCATTGTCATCGTCCGGATACTCATCATTGTCCTCTTGCAAAGCTTCATCTTGGTTGTTTGTAAACGGGCTCAATGTTGGCCTCACTTCTTGGATCAAAAGAGGTTCAACAATTTCATCTCGCTTCAAGGGCGTTGGGCTACTAGCAACCAAAGGGGAGGGGTTCCGGTTCAAGTCCAAATGCAAACTTGAATCAACCTTCTTCGTTGCAAATAACTCAAGAGCCTTGTCTAGTGATTCGGCCACCGTCTCCTTGTATGCAACCCAACATTGCTCCGAGTTGACACGCATTGTCTTCCAACGGATGTGCATTCCAAAACCAACATTATGCCTTCCCTCCAACTCTATGATATCACTAGGGTCCGTCCAATTCAAATCTTCCCTAACTTGTTGCAAGAGCTCCGCATAGCTAGGACTACTATCAAACACCATGTCAACCTCATCCGTGTCCGGTTCTACACTGCCTTTCAAAAAGGCGTCCTTGTCCCCATGATGAACAAACACACATGTTCTTCCCATCCCTATAAGCATTCCAATAACACAAGGTAACATTGCTTCCATGAGTACTAATACAAGGAATAACATGGAATATAAACCCTAATATATATATATAAAACAACAACCCTAACCCTAACCCTAACCCTAACCATAACCATAACCATAACCATAACCCTAGCCCTAAACCTAACCCTAGCACCAACATAAGAACACCCATAAGAATAACCCTAGCATACTAACAAAGCCTAACCATAGAAATTGGCAAACAAACATCTCACATTTCCATGCAAATCTCTAGATCCAAACAAAACTAGGGTTTCCCCAAACTAGCAACAAATGAGCAATGGGAACTTTACTTGGATCAAAACAAGGGGATCGGAGAATATTACCTTGAGGGAGGGTTTGACTTCGAAATCCACAGACAAATTCTTCAAATTTGCAAGATTTGGGAGAGGATTTGAGAGGGGGAGAGAGGGAGAGAGGGGGCAAAGCTCGGGGAGGAGAGTGGGAGATTGTGTGGTGTGGGGGTGGGGGGGGGCAGCCAAGTGGCTGGATAAGTCACAGTGCAGCGCCTACGCGCTAGGCGCTGCACTTTACAAGTGTGGCCCCTACGGGCTGGGCGCTGCACATTACATGTGTGGCGCCTAGAACGGAGGCGTTGCACTGCTGGGTGCGGGCCCAGGGGCTGCCACGGTGGACTGGTGTGCAACGTCCCCGTGCTAGGCGCTGCACAGTAGGGTGTGGCGCCGTCGTGGAGGGCGCTACACAAAAAGGTTAGGGCTGTGAAATAGTTTCATGGTCAATTCATTCCGTGAATTGATTTCGTCCATAGGTCAAAATGGTCAAATTTGCCGTGTGTTGTAGGGTGGAACCCTAGATGGAGATCTTTCACAAATTGGAGGCGAAATCCCCAAGAACACGAAGAACACGAAGAACACAAGAGAGGAGAAACACTCAAATTGACTAGATCCAAGCACACATATGCTAGATCCAAGAACACACAAGAGGTCACAATGATCCAAGAACGACAAAGGAAAGATACAAAGTACTAGTTCATCCCAATCCTATGAGGAGAGAGGTCTTGATGATCCTATGACGGGGATCCTTCTCCAAGAGGAGGCCTTGATATCCACATGTGGATCTTCTCCCATAGGAGGTCATGATCTCCATGAGGAGGAAGATGAGCAAAGCTCTCTCTTTGTCTATCAAATACTTTGCTCCCCCCTCTAATGAGCTAGGTGGGGGTACTTATAGTTTTGAGATGAAATAAGAGAGGAGGGTGGATACAAGGGCAAAGCCCCAAAGAGCCACGCAGGCTCTCGGAGTGGTGCGGGCACCCGGGGTCAAACCGGCCGGGCACCCGGACCGGTCAGGGGCGCCTGTTGGAGGAGGACCGGGCACCCGGGGGTCCAATGCCCGGGCACCCGGGGCGGGGCTAGTGGCTGGCGCGGGGTAGGCCGGGCACCCGAGGTGAGCTGGGCTGGTTCAGGCAGGAGGCCGGGCACCCGGGGTGTGGCCCAGGCCCTGGCTGGGCGAAGGCCGGGCACCCGGGGCCTTGGGGCAGGGCACCCGGGCCAGGCTGGGGCGACGCCCAGGCGGTGGCCGGGTACCCGAGGGCGACACGATCGGGCACTCGGGGTGACCAGGGGACTTGGTCCCTCCTGCGGCTTCGTGTCCGGGAACTCCATCTCCACGCACGTCTCGGTGCTTTCCTCCTTCTCCTTCCTTGATGAGTGCACGAGTCTCCCTCCTAGGTTCCTCATGGTCAAGTCCTTGATACCTACGAAGGCACAACAAATCCATTTGAGGTAGAACCCGATTCATATGCGATTCCGAACGAGACTCGAAGAGGAAATAATTGACCTTGTTCTCGATGGCGCGTGCACGACCTCTTGTCAACGGTCCTCTTCGTCCTTGCGGTGGTGGTGAGCCGTCCATGGTGATGGTCGAGGGATGCTCCGCATCATCTCCCCCCCTTGGGAGAGATCCGTCCACGGATCGTGGTCGTCATCACGATGGGAAAGAGAGGGCGTCGCCGTGTAGAAGTTGACAACCACCAAGCACTTATCAAGTTGAAGCTCGAAATGGGCACTCTCCAATGTCGCACCGTCTAGTGATTCCTTCAAAAGGAACAAGTAGAAAAAACACTTGGAAAAACAAATGCGGTTAGCGTTTGAGCAAAACCGAGCATTCAAGAGGTGATTCACCAAAGAAGTGTCGTCATCAAGCATAGCATATGGTGTGACAAGGGAGTGTGGCATGACATGTAAGCACATAAATTGGGCACATGGAAAAGCATCATGGAAACAATCATGCAAAGGTGAGGTAAAGATGCTAATATGTGGGACAAGGAAACAAGCATCTACCTGAATGTTGTAGCAAGCATGCATAAGACTCTCAATGAATGGTCTATGGTAGGCATTAGAGTCATTCACAACACCCAAGAAGATGATATGACTAAACACATGCGTCAAGTGCAAGACAATCCAAGCATAATGTGCATAGGGTGTAGTGAAAATTGAGTGGCACTCAACACAATAGAAAGAGCAATTGTTCATCATGTGTGAGGCAATCAAGGCAAGCATGTAGCAATCAATGGGACATGGCACATGAGAATGCATAGAAATCAAGTCGTGTCAACTAGTGGAGCGAAAATGCAACACACTAGAGGAAATCATGGCAATCATGTCATGTGGACAAATAATAGATATAGGAAATGCACATGACATATCGCGAGCATGAACGCAAAGCAAGATTGTAGTATCATCATAGGAATGGGTCATAGGTAGAACATGGCAATAACAAGCAATATCTCCACCAAGCTTGCAAATACACATACAAGTAGTAGAATCAATCATCATGTGTATAATGCAAAGCATGGGTCACAAATGCATGGCAAATGCATAGGAATGAGAATATCATGCAAAGTGAACATGGCAAGATGGGCATAGAAGAAGTAATGGACCATAGCCCATAGCCAAATGAGGGCCATGTAGAAGAAATGTGCGAAGTCTTTGCGCGAAGGGAACAGTGGTAAGGACAATCCACGGGGTCCCAAATCATCATCGCTCTCTAGAGCTCGTTTCGTCAACTCATGGTATTGCGAGGTTGATGAGGTAGAATGCATACCTACACAAAAGAGACACAAACCAAAGAAAGTGTGTGCGTGGTAAATGTACACATCATCCATCATGATGTGTATGTGCATGTGTGAGCTAGTACAAGGTAAGCATCGCTCAAAGAAATTTGATGCATGGTATACGAACATGTCATCCATCATAAAAGAATAGTTGTTATGTATGACACGAAGGGGACCCAAATTGAGAAAGCAAGTATATGGCACATCACTAGCATGTTTATTTATGGGGAGCATATGGTGCACATAGGTATTGGGATCATGCAATGGATAGGATGGATCAAAATCTCCTAAAATGTATGAGGAAACTATGGGGGTGTCCTCATGAGAAATAGTGGAAACATCATATGGAGAAAATGGAGAACATCCAAAACAATGCATATCCGAAGCTAGGTGGTCATGGCATGACATATGAGATAAATGATGCAAAGGGAGCATATCAATATCATCACAAGAAAAACAAATGCCAATAACCATGGGCTTGCCATCTATGTCATAAGTGCAAATTGGGTTCATTTTAAAGGCATATTGAAAGTGCGTTACGTCGACTAGAGGGGGAGGGATGTCAGTGTCAAAACCGGCGGATCTCGGGTAGGGGGTCCCGAACTGTGCGTCTAAGGCTAATGGTAACAGGAGGTGGGGGACATGATGTTTACCCAGGTTCAGGCCCTCTCGATGGAGGTAATACCCTACTTCCTGCTTGATTGATCTTGATGATATGAGTATTACAAGAGTTGATCTACCACGAGATTGTAGAGGCTAAACCCTAGAAGCTAGCCTATGATTATGATTGTTGTTGTCCTACGTACTAAACCCTCCGGTTTATATAGACACCGGAGGGGGCTAGGGTTACACAGAGTCGGTTACAGAGAAGGAGATCTACATATTCGAATTGCCAAGCTTGCCTTCCATGCAAAGGAGAGTCCCACCCAGACACAGGACGAAGTCTTCAATCTTGTATCTTCATAGTCCAATAGTCCAGCCAAAGTATATAGTCCGGCTGTCCGAGGACCCCCTAATCTAGGAATCCCTCAGTAGCCCCTGAACCAGGATTCAATGACGATGAGTCCGGCGTGTAGATTGTCTTCTACATTGCAAGGCGGGTTCCTTCTCCGAATACTTCATAGAAAATTTTGAACACGAGGATCGTGTCCGGCTCTGCAAAAAAAAATCCACATACCACCGCAGAGAGCACAATATTCCACAAATCTAATCTGCTGACAGCTTTTTTATAGCGTGATCACGCCATGCCCCGGTCATTATTTGAACCATTTTTCAACCAGCCACTACACATATTGCGAGGCGGTTTCCTTGGCACGTCTTGTCGAAGCAGAGATCGTGTCCCCTTATCACGGGATTCTCATTAATACGGGTGTGGGTAACCCAACCGCGCCATCAATCGCGTCGCTTGGGGAATAAGCGATTTTACGGGGCAAGTGGGGAGGCGCACAATTTCTACCGCCTTTATAAAGAGATAAGGATTCCACTTTTTCACCCACGCCTTCTTCTTCCCCTGCTCATCTGTTCTCGCACGCTCGAGCTCCAGCGCCCAAGTTCTCACCTTCTCCACAAAGCCACTCAAACATGTCCAGAGCGGAAGGCAAGGGGATGGTCTCCTCTGTTATGGAGGAGGACATTACGAAGCTCTGGGAAGATGGATACTTGGCCGCAAACATTGCGCACCTGCTCCCAGACGCAGGGCAGATCGTCTCTACTCCAGAACCCCATGAGAGGGTCGTATTTCTTGCCCACTTCATCCGCGGACTGGGATTCCCCCTCCACCCATTTGTTCGCGGGCTCATGTTCTACTACGGGCGGGATTTCCACAATCTGGCCCCCCAATTTCATCCTCAACATCTCGGCGTTTATCATCGTGTGTGAGGCCTTCCTCCGCATCAAGCCCCACTTCGGCCTATGGCTGAAGACCTTCAACGTGAAGCCGAAGATAGTGGTCAGCCAGAAAGCGAAGTGCGGACGCGCCATGGTGGGAAAGATGCCCAACGTCATTTGGCTCGAAGGCTCCTATGTGGAGACCATGAAGGGGTGGCAATCGGGGTGGTTCTACATCACCAAGCCGCGCGACGCCAACTGGGCGACGGTCCCCAAATTCCGAACCGGCATCCCCATGCGGCTCACCTCCTGGAAAAAGAAGGGGTTAGCCTGGGGTGCACCGGCGGAGCTGACCGGACTCCAGAACTGTGTCAAAAATATGATAAGCAAGAAGATCAAGCTTGTCAACATGGTCCAGGTCATGCTCTTCCGCCGGATCCTCCCGTGTCAAAGACGGGCATTCAATATGTGGGAGTTCGATTCGGTGAAACACCAGACGCTGTGAGAGCTCTTCGATACGACGCACAAAGACATCTAGAAGGTGTTGTTCAAGGCCTCCGAAGTACCTCCTCCCACTACCGAGGATCGCGGACTCAGCGCAAAGCGCCCCACCAATCCGGTAAGATCTCTATTTTTCACAAGATGTACCTTTCCCCAGTATATTCGTGCCAATTTTAACAGGACTGGGTAGCGACAGCGGAGCGGATCGACTGTCCAGCTCCACTACCTGAAGATCCGGCAACGGCTCTCTTGACAGAGATGCTGTTTCCGGCGCCTTATGAGGTGCCGGAGAAGAAGGCCAAGAAGAAGGCCACGGGGACTAGGAAAGGTCTCCGGCGCAAGGTGGTGTCGGACTCATCGTTCGAAGACAGCGAGGCACACTCCTCCAATAAAAACGAGGAGGAGGAAGAGGAAAACCCTCTCCCCCAAACCGAGGGGGAGAAGAAAAGGAAGGCCACCCCGTCTGGGGAGGCCGAAGGTCCAAGAAGGGAAGGACCCTCCCTCCGGACCACTCCACAACAGCCGCCTATAGCGACGAGGAGTGGCTGCCCAGGGACAAGCCCCTGGCGAAGTCGTAAGTATCCAGATACTATAATTATTCCAGCATGTTTTGCTTTCTTGCTTCTTATCATGTTAAATATGATCATGCAGTCCGTCCAAAGCCCGCATCGACTTATCCTCCTCGGATGGGTCTTTGAGCACGTCGGCGATGAACAGCGATTCGCTCCTGACGGCCACAACCCCCCGGCCTGCGGACGACCCCGAGGTGTTGTCTCAGAGGATACCGGGTCGGGTTTGAGGTTCGAATTCCTCAGGGCTATCATGTTCCTCACTGTGGCAATCCGCACTGGCGAATTCCTAACTCCTCAGTCAGAACAAATTCCTCAGAGACCAGAAGATCTTCATTTCTATCACTAAATAAATTGACTGAACTGATATGAGATTTCCAATGGCTTCACTCGAAGGATTGGGTAGGTGTAGGATTTTGAGATGAGCATCAATTGAAAATCAGTTTCCTTAGTATTACCTCGACCCCCTTTAACAGTATGGTGTTTCCTATGACTCAAGAAAGAGAAAATGAAACTACGAAAATAAAAGTCTTCATGCTTCAGATTCCTCGCATGAATATCGAAGTCTTCAAGGTCAAACCAATTTCTTCACGTTCAAGGTCTTCAGGAGAACCAAAGTCTTCAACTGAAGACATTCATTTTTAGGGGTCAACTTTCACTATAAATATCAAACTCCTCATTGACTTATAGAGCCTATGTACACTCACAAACATATGAGTCCCTTAACCTATAAGTCTTCAATACACCAAAATCACTAAGGGGCACTAGATGCACTTACAATCTCCTCCTTTTTGGTGATTGATGACAATATAGGTTGGATAAACATATGAATTGAAAGTACTCAATATTGAGGAATTTGATTGCAAGATATAGAAGAACTCCCCCTGAAGATGTGCATAGTGAGGAATTTGCTTTTGAAGCAATGCACATTTGAAGAGTAGAATCATGGAGAACTCCCCCTATATCTTGTAATTCTTACACGCATTTAAAATATGAAATGAAGAATTTGAAATGCATGATGAAATATGGTGACTGATGTAATTCAGCATGTGTGCATAACATTAATGAGGAAATAACATGCAGAAAAGCAGATCAGAAGTATCAGGTCACCATCGGACTTAAATTTACAACTCATTCATCAAACACTTCAGAAGAGTGAGAGTTGCAACTTTAACAAAAAACACCCATATATATAGACCCGCTTGAAGACTAACTCAAATTTCTCCCCCTTTGTCATCAAATGACCAAAAGGGGTGAAAAATGAGGAATAACGCCCCCGAAGAATATCATCACGAGGTTGACGGAGGAGCGCCAGCGTTGTTGGGGTCGGTTGTTGGAGTAGGGCCTGCCACAGTGTCGTCTAGATCTTCATTGTCATCGGTATCACGGGATGAAGAATATGAGCTGGGCACCAAAGGAGGAACTTCAACTTTCTTGAATTTCTTCGGTGGAGGCATAGACCAGTCGAAGTCCTGCTTGAAACCCATCTGCTTGAGATCTTCATCACCGTAAAGGTGAGACAATACAGCCCAGGTGCGATCAAACACTTCATTAAGGTAGTAATGGTTCTTCTTCACTAAATTATACGTGGCAGTCATGTTGTGAAGAATTGAACCAAACTGACGTTTTACCCATTTGTGATTGCGATCCACCTTTTGATGAAGACTGAGGAGAAGCTCACGATCAGTCATCACCCTTGGAGTTGTTGCCTGAGGACTTTGCTTTGAGGCATTAGCGGCAGAATCATGAGTAGCAGAGTCATCATTGGTGGAGTATGAAGCAACTTTGAGAACTGTCCATCCAATGGTCGAATGCCCTCATCAATTATAGCAGTGGCCTTGCCCTTTTCATTAGCTGAGGAAAATGTCCGCTTGAGGACTTCAATTGGGGGCAAGTAGCTGCCATGGTTGAGTGTATCAGCTTTGTAGTTGAGTGAAGACCTTGATCTGAGGAATCTCATAATCCAGGGAGCGTAAGGCTTCAACTCGAATGGGGACATTGCAAAGTTTGCCAAAGTCCTCATGAAGAAATCATGATAATTTACGGGAATACCGTGCATGATGTTGAAAAGCAGATTCTTCATGATGCCAACGACTTCATCATTTGAGTCGTGGCCTTTGATTGGACTCAATGTCTTCGTCAGAATGCGATAGACTATCCTTGGCACATATTGCAATTCCTTCACAAGGAATTTGGTCCTTGAGGCTTGTCCAGGCTTCAATGGCTTCATCAACACTTGCATGAAATGATCTGAGAGCTCAGTTTCAGAGTAAATGAGATGTGCACCTTCTGGGGGAGGACTGACATGCATGTCATGAAGCAATTTAATGGCTGGTGCCTTATAGTGTGTGTTCTCTATCATCCAGTCCAACACCCATGAGTTCACATCTTCAGCATTGCCGGTGATGTGCAGCGTCGCATAGAATTGAAGAATGAGTTCATCATTCCAATCGCAAATGTTAGTGCGGAAGTTGAGCAGGCCAGCATCATGAATGGCAGTGAGGACTGGCGTAAAGCAAGGCAGTGATTCCATATCCAAGTGAGGAATATGCTAATGGTCGAAGACTTTATCCTTGTTGAATAGGAC
This sequence comes from Triticum dicoccoides, assembly GCF_002162155.2. Lineage (NCBI taxonomy): Eukaryota > Viridiplantae > Streptophyta > Magnoliopsida > Poales > Poaceae > Triticum > Triticum dicoccoides. The sequence continues at coordinate 799,244,383 of NC_041385.1, forward strand.
TCAAGAATAGAAATTAGCTTGACTAGCTGTCCAGAAGCGCTTCCTTCTCAGACGAGCAGAATCATAGGGATTGTAATCAGTGAAGAATACATGCTCATTGAAGAAGGCATCAGCCTTGAACTTCGGAGTTTTGGAGAATGGATTCTTCAGCTGTGGCTGAGGGGTGTTAGTGATCTGAAGAATAACCTCTGGTATGTCAATTTCTGGAGCCGCAGGCTGAGGAATTTTAGTTTTTGTTTCATTTGCAGTCTGGGCCTCCATTTCTTCAGCAGCATTTTCATCAGCACTAGTGGCTGGAATTTCTTCATGAATGGAAGGGGCAGTGTGTATTTCTTCAAAGCCCATTTGAACTTCTGTTGGTGCTGGGGACTGAGGAATTTGCTATAGTGGCGTGAACAGAGGAGAGTTGGGGTGTTGACTATCCCAAAAATCATCGTTCATCACTGGAGTGGTGCAGCCAATGTCCACATCCTCATCCACTTCCATTTCTTCAGCGCCGACCTCTTCAGCAGTGAACTGAGGCATTGGCGATGATACCTCGGGAGTTGAAGTGAAAGTCTCAACTTCAATTTCTTCATCCATCTGCTCTGCGGAAGCAGCAGAGGGATCTTCCTCAGTAGATTCTTCAGCAATCTGATATTCTTCACCATGAGGAACAAGTTCCTTCGATGGCATGCTTGCAAGAGGAACATCATCAATGGGATTGTCCATTGAACTTGTCAAAATCTTCGCCTTCTTGGGGGCCGAAGATTCTGAGGCAGCCGATGCTTTTCTCTCTTCCAGAGCAGCTCGCTCCGCAGCTTTGGTTTTCTTCACTTCTAGAGCAGAAGGAAGAACTGGGCTTGGTGTTGGTGTAGGCGGAGTAGTGGGAGTAGGATCAATTTCTTCAGGCCCAACTGATGCAGTTGGCCAGACTTGTGCAATTTCTTCAGGCGTAGTAATAGAGTCTTTAGCTGGCCTGGCAGATTCTTCAGGTGCAACACTAGTCGTTGCCTTGGCAGTTTCTTTAGAGGATGGAATTTCTTCAGCAGCCCTGGTGCTTGCAGTTTCATCAGCATCCTAGTTTTCATTAGCGGTGCTGGCAATTCCTTTAGTGGCTTGTGCAGATGCTTCAGCCAGAATGACTTCAATGTGCATAGGAGCAGCAACACTTGAAGAGAATTTCTTCGTCAGCTTGACAAATCTGACTTTGGCACCCCGCCATTCTGCCTTGTAGGCGTCAAATTCTTTGTTGAGCTTTTTGATATCAGCTTGCAGTGCAATGAACTGCTCAGGCGAAAGACTGAGGACATTGTCCTTTAGATAGCGCTGCTTCTTGTACTGTGCTTTCTTAGCCACTTTGGTTGGTCATACTTCCATTTTTCTTCAGCAATGAGCACCGTCACCATGTGACTTTGTCTAGGAGTGAGGCCCAACTCTGGCATTGGAGCATTGGATCTTTGTGCCAAAGATAGATGAAATCGAGGATCTTCTTCGGATCCAGTAGAAGGGGCACAACACTCCCTTTGGCTCTAGCGGCCTGCAGCTGTCTGTCCTTGATGATATCAACTAATTCATCATCATCAGCCTCATCATCAGATGGAGTTTGAAAGACCACCTGCTTCTTGTGAGGGCTTGGTCTAGTGCCTCGTCCAGCAGTGGCCTTGGTCTTCAGCAGAGTGGGACCAGTTGATGAAGTATGACCTGAAGAACTTGCTGAAGCTCTTGAGGCAATTGATATGCCAGTGGTCCTTTGGCATGTGGCGAGATGCACGGGTGTCAGTGTCAAAACCGACGGATATCGAGTAGGGGGTCCCGATCTGTGCGTCTTAGGCTAATGGTAACAGGAGGCAAGGGACACAATGTTTACCCAGGTTCGAGCCCACTCGATGGAGGTAAAACCCTACCTCCTGCTTGATTGATATTGATGATATGAGTAGTACAAGAGTTGATCTACCACGAGATCGTAGAGGCTAAACCCTAGAAGCTAGCCTATGATGATTATGGTTCTGTCCCTAAGGACTAAAACCCTCCTGTTTATATAGACACCGGAGAGGGCTAGGGTTTACATGGAGTCGGTTACAAGGAGGGAAATATAATATCCGGATCGCCAAGCTTGTCTTCCACGCAGAGGAGTGTCCCATCCGGACACGGGACGGATTCTCGAGTCTTGTATCTTCACACTCCAATAGTCCGGACAAAGGATACAGTCCGGCTGTCCGGATACCCCCTAATCTAGGACTCCCTCAGTAGCCCCTGAACCAGGCTTCAATTTCTATGAGTCCAGCACGCAGTTTTGTCTTTGGCATTGCAAGGCGGGTTCCATCTCCGAATACTCCAAAGTACCTGTTGCGACGAATAGTGTCCGGCTTCCCATCAATGTTGTACTCCTCGGCTTCTGTGCCTCAATAATGACCATCTCCACGTGTCAAGCGAATACGAGGAGCCGAGGCCTTTTTGCATTTGCCACCCCCGGTCCGGCAGGCTAACCTTCTATTTGAAGATTCGGGGATTCTCAGATCCAAACCTCACCCTCTTCCCTCGAGCAAGCATCTAACAGAGTGCTCTGGAAAAACCACTCCAACATGGCCGGTCGCCGCAGCTCTTCTTCTTGCTCCCCTCGCTCCAAGCCGGGTGACTGGGAAGAGTGTTGAGTTCCTCACAACCGTTTGATAGAGTTAGAGACCCAAGGGTTTCTCCCACCGGCATTCATGGTCCCCGTCCGAGCCGGAATAGCCACCTATAATGGCGGGGAGCAAGCAGAGGGATCTCCTAATCCATCACTAGAGGAGCGAATATGCCTCATCCCGCATGTGTTAAGGGGCGTCGGGTTTCCTATCCACCCATTTCTTCGCGGGCTCCTGGAGTTCTACGGCCTCCAGTTGCACAACTTCACCCCTGCCTCCATGCTGCACATAGCAGGATACGTTGCCCTTTGTGAGCTATTTCTAGGTTGCGAGGCTCACTTTGGGTTATGGAAGAAGTTGTTCTGCCTTGTCCCTCGCAACCAGGGAGAATCCCTATGTCAAGTGGGCGGAGCCTAAGTATGGCGCATCGCCGAGACCGGATACCTCTCCGGTACTCCCAAGAAGGCACTGGAGAACTGGCCTTCGGTGTGGTTTTATGTCGATGACGTTCCCCTTCCGGATCCAGTCCGGACAGGTCTCCCTAAGTTCAATAACACTCCGCCAAAGGCACGTCGAAGCTGGCGCCCTCGGGGCCCCCAAGAGGAGGATACCAGAGAAATACACTTCCTGATGAGCACGATAAAGTTACTGGCCAAATCCGGGCTGACGATAGTCGAGGTTATGGCAATATGCATAATGCGGGGAGTGCAGCCGCTTCAATATCGGGGGAAGCCCATGTTGCACTACAATGGGGAAGATGCCGCCACCCGCTATGGCCGTAAAGGTCCGGACTCTGCCACTGCTCTGGCGAGGATATTGTCCGATCTGTATAAAGGAGAAGAAGAAGAATTCCTTCATATTAAACCGCGGGATGGGTTTTCTATGTACAACCCCCCAAGCTGGGTAAGTCGTCACTCTTTCCCCCGCTTCACTTATTGTGGCGTTCTTCGCCAAGATTATTTACCTCGATATTTCCGAGCAGGAACTGAGGAGGGTCGTAGAAGGAATCTCCAGCCCCTCCCCGCAGCCAGAGGACCCCGGAAGGGCCTTCGATTCAGGACTCGAAGAAGATCCGGATATTACTGTGGAGCTTGTCAACGGGATATTTTATCAGGCGAGCTGCCATGGCGCCTCAGTGACTATTATCGCCGACTATCCCGGACTGCTACCTACATCGTGTGTAAGCCAAACCAAAAACCCTATCCTCCGAAGAGGACTCCTTTCTGATGCCATGCCTTACACCTGAAGTGTCGTGTTTTTGCAGAGACGACGGTCAGAGCACGGAGCCGAGCCCCTAGGGACCTGTCTGCAAAGGGCGTCCAGATCGGGCAGGCTTAAGAGGAAGGCGGTTAGGGCCGAAACACCGCTACAGAGGTATGGTGAAAACCTGCTCTGTGATTATTGCATTTGAAATGTAACAGTGCCCTTCGTGTCCTGGCAGAAAGAGGAGTAGCCAGACTATATCTGGGGATCCTGCCAATCACGCCTCCACCAGCTGGATTCCAGAACCGGCTTCGAGAGAGGAGGCAGACGCAGGGCCGATGCCGCATTGTCCTCCGACAGAGGATGCGGATATGCTCTCCGCCACGAATTCTGAAGTAGAGAGCGCCATGAATCACCGGCGCCGACGGGCCGTACTTCGCAACAACATCTTTTCCGAAGAGGCATTTAATGCCTTCAATTCGGGAGACACATACATCCGAGCTGCTCAAGGCGGGCTTGCCCGAGCGATGGACCAGTATACCAAAGATATACGGGTAAGAAAATTTGATAAGCATGTATAGCTGTAGCCCCTGAGACTTGAAATGGTTGGAACAACTGTTTTAAGGATCCATGTATAGCTGTAGATAAGAATGAGCAATTGTCTCGAGAGCTGGAGGAGTGCAAGACCCAGCTGAGGGCCATGGTTGCCAAGTTAGAGGAATCCCAGAAGGCCTCATCTGGTAAAATTTGTCTCAATTGTACAGAGATGTACCAGTTAGTAAGTGGCTTGTATGATAAGTTTAACAAAAAATTCTGCAGCCAATCCCGGGGTGAATCCGGAGGTCGTAAGAGATGACGAGTCGCATCTCCAAAGGCAGCTAAAAGCTGATGAGCGCGTTCTTACGCAAGTTACACAGGAGAAGAACAATCTTCAAGATGCCATTGTCCGGCTAGACGTTGAATTAAAAGATGTTCGCGCTCAGCTGGTGGACTCCATGAAGAAGAACAAAAGGCTTCGTCGCGGCATTTATAGTAAGTTCCTAGACGAACTGTAGTACAGCTCAGCGAGGAAGAATATTGAAAGAATTTTTATTTGTAGGTATGTTGACGGGCCGCCCTGAAGAGGAGATGCCCGCGTCTCCAGGTGATTTGCTGCAAGACCTCTCACAACTGTACGAGCGAGCTCAGCAGGTGATGCAGGGCATTTCTCAGGCCTTGTGGCCATCAAGCTTCCTGCCGAAGGGTATGGGGGAGCTTGTGGATATGCTCCAAGGAGCACGGCGGCGCTTCCGATTGTGGAAGATGTCAGCCTACCGACAAGGTGCAAGAGAAGCCTGGGCTATGGTGAAGACGCGCTACACCAAGCTTGACCCGAACCATATGGCCGAAGTCGGACCGGCGGGGCCAAATGGGCAAGAAATTCCCGTGAGTATGGTGTATGACTAGGTAGCGTTAGCTGCAAAGTATTCCTAACAGGATTGTAAGCTAGATAGCCTGTTGGATGGTATAGAGGAGGAATATAGTCAGTCCAAGTGACTGTGTATTTCAATGGACATAAGTAGTCCCTAGCCGGATTAAAATCATTTGTCATGGCGGACCTTTTCGCTTCGGCCCCCGGATCCGACAGTCCGGGGTGTATCCGAATACCCGCTCAGTTATACAGAACCGGGGTATGCATGGAAACCAGGCGTAGGGGTCATAAGTGCTTGAACAGACAAGTACCCAACTAGTTATGTTATATTACATGGATAGTAAGAAACATCTTCCAGGGAGAATAGTTCCGTTAGGGGTTCCTTTCCTTGGGTACGCGTGCGACGATGCACATGTCCGGACTGCGAACAAGGACACATGATAAAAAACTTCTAGGGATTTACATTGTAATAAACAAAAAACATCTTTTGTTCACCGACCAAATATTCCCTTAAGAATGCTAGCATTTGGCTTCACCCAGTCTGAGGTACACATCCCGCTGAACTAGCGGTAACAATTAGAGGTGCCCCCCTTATGCCCTAGCCGAATTAACGGGAACGTAGGTCATAAACACAAGAGCCAGACAACCCAGCATGGCTACATCTTAAGTCATATCGATGCATATGATGGTGAAGAAAAGGCACATATGGAAAAAGAACGCATATATGATGGGCAAAAAGCCATTAAAGTAATTATATTTAGCTTCCGTATAGGAAGCCCCCAGGTATTGCTTACACACATAGTGCGGCCGTAGTGATTCGGGCGTCCACACTGTATTAAGTACTTTGTGCGAAGAGGAAAAAGGTCGAGAAAGGAAAAGGGAGGGGACATAATTAAAAAGGAGGGGGTAAGGAGACGAACACTGAGTTCGGCGTTAGGCGTAGAATCTCCGGAGTCTGGCCGCGTTCCATGGGTTCGGCTCGAGTCTGTTATCGGATGCATTACGTAAGCGGTACGCTCCTCCGGTGAGAACTTATCAATGATGAAGGGACCCTCCCACTTGGGTTTGAGCTTGTCCTTCTTCTTCTCCAGTAGGCGTAGAACAAGTTCACCAATATTATAAGTTTTGGCCCGCACTTCTCTACTTTGGTACCGTCGAGCCTGCTGCTGATAGAATGCAGAACGGGCTTTTGGGACGTCGCGCTCCTCCTCCAGGGCATCTAAGTTATCCTGCCGATCTAACTCGGCTTCCTTCTCTTTGTACATGTGTACGCGAGGCGAATCATGTATTATGTCGCAGGGTAGTACTGCTTCCGCGCCGTACACCATAAAAATGGTGTATATCCGGTGGTGCGATTCGGCGTGGTCCGCAGCCCCCAGAGTACAGAGTCGAGCTCTTCGACCCAGTGCGTGTCCGACTTTGTCAAGAATTGCACTAGTCTGGGTTTGATGCCGCTCATGATGAGACCGTTTGCACGTTCGACCTGGCCGTTTGTTTGGGGATGGTAGACGGAGGCGTAATTGAGCTTTATGCCCATGTTGCCGCACCAAGTTTTCACTTCATCGGCTGTGAAGTTTGAGCCATTATCAGTGATGATGCTGTGGGGGACGCCGTATCAGTGTACAACCCCGGATATGAAGTCTATCACTGGTCCGGATTCGGCCGTTTTGACTGGTTTAGCTTCTATCCATTTGGTGAACTTGTCCACCATGACCAATAAGTATTTTTTCTTATGGCTTCCCCCTTTAACGGGTCCGACCATATCCAGCCCCCAGACCGCGAAGGGCCAAGTGATGGGGATTGTTTGGAGAGCGGTAGGGGGCATATGACTCTGATTGGCAAACAGCTGGCAACCGACGCAGTGTTGGACAAGGTCCTGTGCGTCTGCTCGGGCTGTCGACCAATAAAAGCCTATACGGAAGGCCTTGCTGACTAGTGCTCGAGCCGCGGCGTGGTGCCCGCCCAGTCCGGCATGGATTTCAGCCAAGAGCTGCCGTCCTTCCTCTTCGGAGATGCACCTTTGGAGCACTCCGGTCGTACTTTTCTTATAGAGTTCCCCTTCATGGACTTTATAAGCTTTAGAACGCCGCACGATGCAATGTGCTTCATTCTGGTCTACGGGGAGCTCCTTCCTAGTTAGGTAGGCCAAGAAAGGCTCAATCCATGAGGCGATTACAGCCATGATTTCGTGGGCCGAAGATGTTATTTTGGTGGTGGAGCCTCCGATTATGTCTGATGGTTCGGAATCTGGGGGTGTATTCGGATCCGTGCTAGTGTTGCCGGACTCCCCTTCACATACCATAGATGGCTTGAATAGCCTTTCCAGGAATATGTTAGGTGGGACAGGGTCGCGTTTAGCGCCGATGCGGGCGAGGATATCCGCCGCTTGATTGTTTTCTCGAGCCACATGGTGGAATTCGAGCCCCTCGAACCGAGCTGACATTTTGAGGACGGCATTACGGTAAGCCGCCATTTTCGGATCCTTGGCATCAAAGTCTCCGTTTATTTGTGATATTGGGAGGTTTGAATCCCCGTGCACCTCTAGGCGTTGAATGCCCATAGAGACGGCCATCCGAAGACCGTGCAACAGAGCCTCGTATTCGGCTGCATTGTTGGAGTCTGTGTATAATATTTGGAGTATGTACTGGACCGTGTCTCCGATGGGAGACGTCAGGACTACACCTGCTCCCAATCCGGCCTGCATTTTAGAGCCGTCGAAGTGCATGATCCAGTTAGATTACGCACCGTACTCTTTAGGGAGTTCGGCTTCTGTCCACTCGGCGACAAAGTCAGCCAGTACTTGCGACTTGATTGCCCGCCGTGGCTTGTATATTATGTCGAACGGAAGGAGCTCGATGGCCCATTTAGCAATCCGGACCGTGGCGTCGCGGTTATTTATTATGTCGTTGAGCGGTACTTCGGAGGCCACCGTAATCGAACACTCTTGAAAGTAGTGTTGTAGCTTCCGGGATGCCATGAAAACCATGTATGCTATTTTTTGATAGTGTGGGTATCGGGACTTGCATGGGGTGAGGACCGTGGATACGTAATATACCGGCTTCTGGAGCGGGAATTTGTATCCGTCAGCCTCTCGTTCGACGACAAGCACTGCGCTTACAACTTGATGTGTTGTACCTATGTACAACAACATAGGTTCGCCAATATTTGGCGCTGTTAGGAATGGATTACTAGCCAATAAGGTCTTTATTTCGTCTAGTCCAGCCGCGGCTGCATCCGTCCACACGAAGTGTTCGGTGCACCAAAGAAGGCGGTAAAGGGGTAATGCCTTTTCTACTAACCGGGAGATAAAGCGGCTTAAGGTAGCCACACTTCCAGCTAGTTTCTGGATATGCTTGAGGTCAGTTGGGATAGACAACTGTGACAGAGCTCGGATTTTTGCCGGATTCGCCTCAATCCCTCTATTGGAAACAATGAAGCCGAGCAGCTTCCCAGAGGGCACGCCGAAAACGCATTTTTCTGGGTTTAGCTTGATGTCGTATGTTCGGAGGTTGTCGAACGTAAGCCTCAAGTCCTCTATTAGGGTTTCGACGTGTCTTGTTTTTATGACCACGTCGTCCACATATGCCTCCACTGTCTTGCCGATTTGCTTTTCCAGGCATGTTTGAATCATGCGTTGATAGGTTGCGCTGGCATTTTTAAGCCCGAAAGGCATAGTGTTGAAGCAGAAAGGACCATATGGCATTATGAAGGCCGTTGCAGCTTGGTCGGACTCTGCCATCTTTATTTGATGGTATCCAGAGTATGCGTTAATAAAACACAGCGAGTCATGTCCTGTAGTGGCGTCGATGATTTGGTCAATGCGAGGGAGGGGGAAGGGATCCTTGGGGAAAGCCTTGTTGAGGTCTTTGAAGTCGACGCATAGGCGCCAGGATTTGTCCTTCTTTGGTACCATTACCAGATTTGCCAGCCACTCCGGATGCTTGATATCTCTGATGAATCCGACCTCGAGTAGCTTGGCTAGCTCTTCCCCCATGGCTTGCCATTTGGGCTCTGAAAACCGCCTTAGAGTCAGCTTGACAGGTTTGTATCCTTTTAGTATATTTAGGCTGTGTTCGGCCAGTCTGCATGGGATGCCCGACATGTCCGAGGGGTGCCAGGAGAAAATGTCCCAATTCTCGCGTAGGAAGTCTCGCAGTGCGGCATCCATTGTGGGGCTCAACTGTGTCCCGATGGAAGCTGTCTTCGCGGGGTCCGTTGGATGGACCTGGAATTTTACTATCTCGTCTGCGGGTTTAAATGAGGTGGACTTGGGTCGCTTGTCGAGTATCACGTCATCCCTGTCCACGGTGGCGCCCAACATTGTTAGTTCTTCGGCTGCTAGGGCTTCGGATAATGCTTCCACGGCTAGTGATGCGGTTTTGTTTTCGGCGCAAAGTGCGACGTTCGGATCACTGGCTAGAGTAATGATTCCATTGGGTCCGGTCTTTTAAGACTCATGTACCCGTAATGGGGTATGGCTTGAAAGCTTGTAAACACGTCCCGTCCTAAAAGGGTGTGGTATCCGCTACTGAAAGGAGCCACTTGGAATGTGATTTCTTCGGACCTGTAATTCTCCGGAGTGCCGAATACCACATCCAGTGTGATTTTTCCCGCACACCATGCTTCCCGACTAGGGATGATTCCCCTGAAGGTTGTGCCGCTTTGCTCAATGCGGCATTTATCAATTTCCATCTTGCTGAGTGTTTCTTCGTAGATCAAGTTTAATCTGCTTCCGCCATCCATGAGTACTTTAGTGAGCCGAAAGCCGTCCACGAATGGGCTAAGGACCAAAGTGGCTAGTGCCGGGACTGTCTGGAATTGAGGTTCATCGCTGGCGCTGAAAGTTATAGCAGTGTCGTTCCACGGATTTATTTTTGCCACGTGGCAGATTTCAGTGGAGCTTCGATGAGCTCGCTTGCGCCTATTATTTGAGGCGAACATCTCGAAGACTGTTAGTACCACATTGTTTTCTTTTGCGGGATGTTGTTCTGCTTTATGGCTTACAAGAAGATCCTCGCTACTTTTTGCTACCTGCCGGAGTATCCAACATGCTCTAAGGCTGTGTGTTGGTGTAGTGTCCGGCGTGCTGTGGAGTTTGCATGGCCCATTGAGCCATTCTTCCAATACGGTTCCACGCCCTGGGGTGGGCTTTGGTTTTTTGGGGATTGGATCGGCTGACTTACGAGAGTTCGCCCATTTAGCTCGGACGGAGGTTTTAGTGAGAGCCGGACTATCCCAAAATTCTGCTTGGGTTTTCCAGGCGCTTTCCATCGCACAGTACTTCTGTACTATGGTTGCCAAGTTAGCAAAGTGTGCTATGTCACGGCGACTTTGTTCGTGCAGTTTTTGCAGAAAAGTGAGACTGCGTCCTCCTCACGACAGCCCTTGACCTTGTCTAGCACAAGGAGGAATCTGGCCCAGTAACGATGTACTGTCTCTTGGGGTTCTTGTCTGATATGGGAGAGAGGGTTTAAGTACGGGTGGGTGGGTGTAGCTGAATCTGGATTCTGATCCGATCTAACGCCCTGGGGCAGGGGAGCTTCCGGGCTTGACAGCTCGGGATCCGGGGTGCTGCCCAATTTCTCCGGCCCAATACCCGATTCTAAGTCCGGGGTTTGGGTCATGTCTTCTCTTGAGCGGGTGTCCGGCTCAAGGAGCTCAGTGATCTGTACATAACTCGTCCTCAAAATAGAGGGGTAATCCATATGTGGCTCCTCCACTACCGCTATCTCGTGGGTGACCGACGGGGATTTAATGTCCCTTTGGTCGGGTTTAAGCCCGATCCGGTCATAATCTGTGGCGACTCCCAAAGCGGCAATGCGATCCAAGAGCTCATTAAGAGAGGAGAGCTCCATCGGATCCATCTGTTCGGTGAGTTCCGAATCGACGTGGAGGCTATGCGTGATGACCCAAGAGGTCATCGTCGGCGCGATAGCCGATGGGGCAGCCATGATGAAGCCGCCTAGTCGGAGAGTTTGGCCTACAACCAGTGCTTCCCCAGAGGTGATGTTGTCCTTGACAACGAGACGGGCCATCGAGCCTTGCAGCGACGACAGAGAGGAACTCTCAATGAAAGCACCAATGTCGGTGTCAAAACCGGCGGATCTCCGGTAGGGGGTCCGGGTCTGTGCGTCTTAGGCTAATGGTAACAGGAGGCAAGGGACACAATGTTTACCCAGGTTCGGGCCCTCTCGATGGAGGTAAAACCCTACTTCCTTCTTGATTGGTATTGATGATATGAGTAGTACAAGAGTTGATCTACCACGAGATCGTAGAGGCTAAACCCTAGAAGCTAGCCTATGGTGATTATGATTCTGTCCCTAAGGACTAAAACCCTCCGGTTTATATAGACACCGAAGAGGGATAGGGTTTACATGGAGTAGGGTACAAAGAGGGAAATATAATATCCGGATTGCCAAGCTTGTCTTCCATGCAAAGGAGAGTCCCATCCGGACACGGGACGGATTCTTGAGTCTTGTATCTTCACGCTCCAATAGTCCGGACAAAGTATACAGTCCAGCTGTCCGGATACCCCCTGAGGGAGTCCTGGATTAGGGGGTGTCCGGATAGCCGAACTATCGCCTTTGGCCGGACTCCTGGACTATGAAGATACAAGATTGAAGACTTCGTCCCGTGTCCGGATGGGACTTTCCTTGGCGTGGAAGGCAAGCTTGGCGATACGAATCTGTAGATCTCCTACCATTGTAACCGACTCTATGTAACCCTAACCCTCTTCGGTGCCTATATAAACCGGAGGGTTTTAGTCCATACGACGAACAACAATCATACCATAGGCTAGCTTCTAGGGTTTAGCCTCTCTGATCTCATGGTAGATCTACTCTTGTACTACCCATATCATCAATATTAATCGAGCAGGAGTAGGGTTTTACCTCCATCGAGAGGGCCCGAACCTGGGTAAAAACATCGTGTCCCTTGTCTCCTGTTACCATCCGCCTAGACGCACAGTTCGGGACCCCCTACCCGAGATCCGCCGGTTTTGACACCGACATTGGTGCTTTCATTGAGAGTTCCTCTGTGCAGTCGCCATCAGGAAGGATGCCTCATCCCGTCTTTAAAGACGGCACCGTTTCTAGAGGAGCTTTGGCCATTGGCCAAACCCTCCGGCTAGGCAGTTTTCTTGTGACCGCCTGTTCGGCCACCGCGCCAACGATGACTTCTTGGGTCATCAAAAGCAATCTTCATGTTAACTCGGAATTCGCCGAGCAGTTAAATCCGACGGAGCTCTCTTCCTTAAACGAGCTCTTGGATCGCATCGCCGCCCTGGGAGTCGCTACAGACTACGATCAGATTGGGCCTAAACCCGATCTGAGAGAGATCAACTCTCCCCAGGTGACCCACCATGTTGCTGTGGTTGAGGAACAATACGGTGACCCTTCTTCTATTTTAAGGACTAGCTATGTCCGGATTCCCGATCCCTCCATGCCGGATTCCCGCGGAGGGGAGGACGTCACTCAAGCCCTGAACCTAAAGTCAGGCAGCAGGCTAGATTCATTGGACAACATCCAAGAACCCAAGCTTCCAAGTTCGAAACTTCTTGGCCCCTGAGTCTTAGATTGGACGGGGTTTCGGATTTAATTCCACCCGCCCACCCAAACATAAGCGATCTATCCCAAATCCGGCAAGAGCCCGCAGAAACAGTACACCATTAATGGGCCAGATTCCTCCTGGTTATGAACAGGGTAAAGGACTGTCGTGAGGAGGACGCAATTTCATTCTTCCACAATAATTGCACGGACAAGGGAATCCACAACGTCGTAAGCCGTCGTGAAATTACACGCTTCGCTGACTTGGCGTCCATAGTACGAAAGTACTGTGCGATGGAAAGCGCCTGGAAAACGAAAATCAAACTTTGGGACAATCCGGCCCTGAATACAACCCCAGTCCGAAATAAAAGGGTGCATTATTGCCAGGCACCCGGCTTAAACACCAAAAAGCAAAAACCCTCTATAGGGCATGGAACCGTACTGGAAGGATGGCTCAATGGACCCTGCAAAATTCATAGTACAGAGGGCACCACTCCAACTCATAGCCATAGAGAATGTTGGATACTACGGAAGGTGGCCAAAAGTGGCGAAGAGATTCTAACTCCAGAGCACCAGCCCAAGGATACCAGTACGGTATTAACAGTCTTCGAGACTTCCGCATCAAATAATATGCGGAAACGAACACTCCGCAACCTTGCCGAAGTCTACCAAGTAGCAACAATAAACCCATGGAGTGACACAGGTATTACCTTTAATGCCAGTGACGAACCTAAATTCCGAACAGCCCGAGCACCAGCCGCATTGGTCCTCAATCCAATAGTGGACGACTTTCTCCTTACCAAGGTACTCATGGACGGTGGCAGCGGATTGAACCTCATTTACGAGGAAACCCTCCGAAAAATGGAAATAGCCTGGAGCAGCATTGAGTGAAGCAACACAACCTTTAGAGGAATAATCCCAAGTCGGGAAGCATGTTGTACAGGAAAAATCACACTGGATGTGGTGTTCGACACGCCGGATAATTACAGGTCCGAGGAGGTCACGTTCCAAGTGGCCCCGTTCAGCAGCGGATATCACGCCCTATTAGGGCGAGCGGCATTCACAATTTTTCAAACTATACCCCATTACGGGTACATGAAGCTCAAAATGCCCGGACCCAACGGAATCATCACTCTTGCTAGTGACCCGGACATAGCACTCCGCGCTGAAAATAAGACAGCCGCACTGGCCCTTGAGGCGCTATCCGAAGCCCTAGCAGCCGAGGAACTGACTGCGCTGTGCTCCACGCTGAATAGGGACGACGTGATACTCGATAAAAGATCCAAGTCCACCTCCTTTAAACCAGCGGACGAAATAGTCAAATTCCAAGTCCATCCAACGGACCCCACAAAAACGGCCTGCATCGGGGCACAATTAAACCCTGATGTAGAGGCCGCACTACGAGAATTCCTACGCGAAAATTGGGATATCTTCGCCTGGCACCCTTCAGACATGCCAGGAATCCCACGCAGGCTGGCCGAGCACAGCCTAAATATCCTAAAAGGATTTAAGCCAGTCAAACAGGCTCTTCGGCGTTTCTCCGAACCCAAGAGACAAGCCATGGGAGAGGAGCTTGCCAAATTATTGGAGGCCGGATTCATCAGAGACATAAAACATCCGTACTGGCTAGCAAACCTGGTGATGGTACCAAAGAAGGACAAATCCTGGCGCCTATGCGTCGACTTTAAGGACCTCAACAAGGCTTGCCCAAAGGATCCCTTCCCACTCACCCGCATCGATCAAATTATCGACGCTACCGCAGGACACGATTCATTGTGTTTCATCGACGCATACTCCGGCTACCACCACATTAAGATGGCAGAGCCCGACCAGGCCGCAACGGCATTCATCACCCCATAGGGCCATTTCGGCTTCAACACAATGCCCTTTGGGCTCAAAAACGCCGGCGCAACATATCAGCGCATGATTCAGACATGTCTGGCAAACCAGATCGGCAAATCAGTGGAGGCATATGTAGACGATGTGGTCGTCAAAACCAAGCATGTCGAAACTCTAGTAGACGATTTGAGGCTCACGTTCGACAATCTCCGAACATATGACATTAAGCTTAACCCGGAAAAATGTGTTTTTGGCGTACCAGCCGGAAAGCTCCTGGGCTTCATTGTATCCGGTAGAGGAATTGAAGCAAACCCAGCCAAGATCCGAGCTCTGTCGCAATTGGATATCCCAAAGGATCTCAAACAAATACAAAAATTGATGGGATGCATGGCGGCTTTAAGCCGCTTTATCTCTCGTTTAGGAGAAAAGGCATTACCCCTTTATCGCCTCCTCTGACGCACCGAACACTTCGAGTGGACGGATGCCGCCATGGCTGGAGTTGAAGAAATAAAAGCCATATTGGCAACAAACCTGGTCCTGGCCGCGCCCAACATAGGCGAACCAATGGTATTATATATCGCGGCAACTCATCAAGTTGTGAGCGCGGTGCTCGTTGTCGAACGAAAAACGGACGGACACAAGTTCCCCCTTCAAAAACTAGTTTACTACCTGTCCACTGTCCTAACTCCATGCAAGTCACGGTACCCGCATTATCAAAAAATAGTGTACGCGGTGTTCATGGCATCCCGGAAGCTGTGACACTACTTTCAAGAGTGTTCGATAACAGTAGCCTGTGAAGTACCTCTTAATGACATTATAACAACCGTGACGCGACGGGTCAGATTGCCAAATGGGCCATTGAGCTCCTCCCATTCGACATAACTTATAAGCCACGGCGAGCTATTAAGTCGCAAGTTTTGGCCGACTTCTTCACCGAATGGACTGAAGCCGAACTCCCTAAAGAGTTCGGCACATATTCCAACTGGATCATGCACTTCGACGGCTCCAGAATGTTGGCTGGTCTGGGGGCTGGCGTCGTTCTGACGTCCCCAACTGGATATACGGTTCAATACGTACTCCAGATAATGTATACAGACTCCAACAACGCAGCCGAATACGAGGCCCTTCTACATGGCCTCCGGATGGCAGTCTTGAAAGTGCTAGTATCGACTAGAGGGGGGTGAATAGGCGATTTTTATGAAAGTCTTCAAAAGTTAGAAGTTTCGAAGACAAACAACAGAAATGTCCTAGTTGATATGCAGCGGAAGATAATCTACCATAAGCAAGCCATAGTCAAATATGCAATGATGTGAAAGTAGAGGACTAATAGCAGCTAAGTAGTAAGGATCAGGATGGAAGATAATATGAAGCCAATCAACAGTAGTAGTCAAACAATGATGTCAAACAGATACATGTATAGGCAGTGACTTCACGAAGACAAACTTAAGTAAAGGATGGCACATGATTTGTTGGACCAGTTCCAGTTGCTGTGACAACTGTACGTCTGGTTAGGGAGGCTGAGATTTAACTCAGAAGACCGTGTCTTCACCTTATTCCCCTTGAGCTAAGGACATCCAGTCCTTGCCCAATCACTCTAGTAAGTCTTCAAGGTAGACTTCCAAACCTTCACAGACTTCATTCACCGGAAATCCACAATGACACTTGGATGCTCAGAACGCGATGCCTAACCAGCTGGAGGATTCACAGTCCTCAAGTGTAATAAGTCTTCAGGTCACACAGACAGAAAGACTTCAGTGATGCCTAACACTCTTTGGCTCTGGGTGTTTGGGCTTTGTCCTCGCAAGGATTTTTCTTTCTCAAAGGCTTCGAGGTGGGTTGCTCTTAAAACGACAAAAGCTGTAAAATAACTCTGAGTAGCCACCAATTTATAGTGTAGGGGGTGGGCGATTTATAGCCACAAGGCAACCCGACCTGATTTGTCCGAAATGACCCTGGGTCACTAAGGAACTGACACATGTTCCAACGGTCAGATTTCAAACACACGCGGCAACTTTACTTGGGCTACAAGCAAAGCTGACTCATCCATCTCTGGATAAGATTTGCTCTCATTGTCTTCGCTCGAAGACATAGGATTTGGGTTGAGCATCACTTCAGTCACTCTGACTTAGTTCACTTGGACCCCACTTAATAGTACGGTGGTTCCTATGACTCAACAAAGAAGAAAAGGAAACAACGAAACCACACAGTCTTCACGCTCCATAGTCTTCACGCAATGTCTTCTCATGTCATAGTCTTCAATATGAATATCTTCTAATACCACCATTGTCTTCAATGTCTTCATACATTTTTAGGGGTCATCTCCGGTAGGTAAACTGAATCAATGAGGGACACTACTTGCGTTATCCTACAATTCTCACAAACGCATTAGTCCCTCAACCAACTTTGTCGTCAATACTCCAAAACCAACTAGGGGTGGCACTAGATGCACTTGCAATCTCCCCTGTTTTGGTGATTGATGACAAACTGGTTGAAGTTTTCAACGGGGATAAAGTATGTAAAATTGTAAAGGATAGGGAATTGTCTTCATAAGTAGCAGGGGCTCCCCCTAAAGATGTGCATATAAGTAATTTGCTTTTGGAATGCAAATGCACATGGCAGGTTGTACTTGTGGAGATCCACTTCAACTTATGAAGATAATTCATCTTGCATGAAATGATATCGCAAGTAGAATGACATGCATAATGAAAAATGGACGTCTGCAGAATGATCTAAGTGCGGAAGTTATCATCGCACATGCGGAATTTATCATCGCATCACAGTAAAGCAAATAAGTAGCAGACGACCATCAAGTTTAGGTGTTACACTATAGGAAACAGGTAATTTGCCGTCTGTGGATGATAGACGGCAAAGACCCAAATCCAGACGGCAAAGATTTTGCCGTCAGGAAGCAGACGGCAAACTCAGACGGCAAAGATAAGCGGCAAAGAGTACTTTGCTGTCCGCCTTTTGTCGAGATGACGGCAAAGATTCTGCCGTCAATCATTACAATTTTGCTGTGTGGCGCAAAAATAACAGACGGCAAAAAACATGTGCTTTGCCGTCAGTCAAAACCTGTGCTTTGCCGTCATCCAGAATAAAGTACAAACGAAAAATATTGTTTTTCATTTTTTTTAAAGTGACGTCCGAGCAGAGCATCTCGCCAGACACACGAACAACAGACCAAAACAGGTTCATCTCGCGGAGATTTTAGATTCGACGCGGCGTGCTGTCTTGCATTCATCGTCGGTGGCGTTACAAAGAAGTTATAGAGCTGTCCGAAAAATTTACACAAGGACCCCTAGAAACTAAAAAAGGAAAACCAATCAAGTCCTCCATCACAGCAACAGATACTTTACCGCCAGCCGTCCTTCTTCTCGCCGGGGACAATACCGCCTCGCCCTGCTCGCCGCGCCATCGGACAGCCATGCTCGCCTGACCCTGGTACCCGCACCGCCGCCCGGCCGTGCTCGCTGGTTCCTGGAGAGAGAGAGAGGGGCACCGCCGCGCGCCAGTGCAGCATCGGGTGGCCGACGCCGGAGGGAGGAGCTCCTCTGTGGTGGCCGTCACGCACCATGCTCGAGGGAAGAGGCCACCGCGCGCCCGAGCGAAGAGGCCGCCGCGCGCCCGAGGTAAGAAGCCACCGCGCCCCTGCGCTGAGCAGTCGACGGTGGAGTGAGCCGCCGCCGCACGCCATGCTCGTCGCCCGCGCGTCCGGCAAGCTCGTCGCCCGCGCGTCCGGCAAGCTCGCTGCCAGCGCGGCCGCCCTGCTCCACGCCTGCGGGGTCTCCCTACTCACCGCCCGCGCATCCGCCAAGCACGGCCGCCCTGCTCCCCGCCCGCGGGGTCTCCCTGCTCACCGCCCGCGCATCCGCCAAGCGCGGCCGCCCTGCTCCCCGCCCGCGTGGATGGCCTGCTTGCCAGCGCCGGCCATGGATGTGCTGGTGGGTGGCTGTGTGGTGTGTGTTCCGTGGCCATGGATGTGTTGGTTTGGTGGGTGGTTGTGTGATGTGCATTCCGTGGCTTGAGTGGCTGTGTGGTGTGCGTGGGTGGGTGGGGGTGGGCGTGCGTGGGTGGGTGGGGCTGTGGGCTTGGGTTAGTGGGTGTGTCAGGATGGGTGGGGCTGCGTGCCTCTGGAGGGACCGCCACGTCATCGATCCGCGGGAGTGATCCGCGTGGTGTGCTTCTTCTTTGCCATCTGTGTTTTTTATACAGACGGCAAAATATGTCTTTGCCATCTATGTTTTTTATATAGACGGCAAAATATGTCTTTGCCGTCTGTGTTTTTTATTACAGACGGCAAATCTCATACTTTGCTGTCTATAGTATAAAATGCAGACGGCAAAGTTTTTTGCCGTCTGTGTTTCCTATTACAGACGGCAAACTATGATATTTGCCGTCTGTAATAAAAAACGCAGACGGCAAAGACTACATTGCCGTTTGTAATAAAAAATGCAGACGGCAAAATATGTTTTGCCGTCAGTAGTTGACGGCAAAACTGCTCTTTGCCGTCTGGCCCGACGAAAAGCTGACGGCAAAGATGTCCACTGACGGCAAATTATCTGTTTCCTGTAGTGTTACAACTCAAAGAACCAAATGTTTTAAAAAGCAAGAGTTGTAAGCACGAGGCAAAATATAATGCAACCGCCCATATGAACCCGCTTGAAGACTGTCAACTCATACGCTTCTCCCCCTTTTGTCAGTAAGGACCAAAAAGGTTTGAAGACATAGAGCATCTACTCGTTCTCATGAGTAGGTGAAGTAGCAGGGTTATCGTCGTTGGTTGGCGGTGCAGACAAACTTGGTGCAGTGTCGATGCGTGCAGTAGTAGGAGGTGGTGAAGTAGCATCATCTTCATCATCGATCACTCTGGCATTGACAGTTGCCGCGGAGGAAGAATATTCAGAGTCTTCAAGAGATGGAGTGCGACGTAGGACAGCAGTCCGTGAAGGAGTGGAGTCAAACTGGAATCTTTCATTGAAACCATCGTCTTGAAGATCTGCTTCAACACTAAGAAGGGTCAAGCTCTTCCATGATCGCCGGCAAGTTTCATGAGCAACAAAGGCATTCTTGGTAGCAAGGTTTCGAATGCGATTGACATCCACCAAGAGGCTTTGCATCTGTCTCTTGAGCCAAAAGTGATTTTATCCTGTTTTTGATGAAGGGCCACAAGAAGTTCTCGGTCATTGAGAACGCGAGAACGCTTCGGAGGCCTTTGGGCAATGGTGCTTTCAGTGGCTTCAGTAGGTGCTCGATGAGGCAGACGAGTATTTCCAGCCAATGGATAGATTCGTATTGCTGCTTGAACACCTTCAATGGGTTGAGTGAAGCTTTGGTGCTCGAGCAGATGGTTGATAGTTGACAGATGAGTGTCGCTTGATGAGGCGCATGACCCATGGTCCATGGAGCATAAAACTTCAGACCAAACAGATCAGATCCAGAAGCAGCAAGTTGCCTGATGAAGAATTCTTGAGTATTGAAGCTGATGCCATTGAGAATGTAGAAGACCAAAGTCTTCGTAGCTCCTTCAAGCTTGGCCGCTGATGAATGTCCTTTGATAGGCCATAGAGTTCGCCCGATAATATGATATATTGTGCGTGGCAGATACTCAAGGTCTTCAACAAACAACTCTGTTGGATATTCAGCGTGAGATGGCAAGGGCTTCATCATGCTCAACATCTGGCTCATGTTGGGGTCTGGCTTATGGAAGATGCTCTCCAATGCATTGCGGTGTAGCTGACAATCAGGTTCATATAGCTCGCTAGGAGTGGCTAGCCCTGTAAGCTCAATGATGTCAAGAGCTTTGGCTTCATGATGAACGTCTCCGGTCATCCACTCGAGGACCCATGTCTTGATATCTCTGTTGTAGCCGCGAATGTGTAGAGTAGCATAGAATTGAAGCAATAGCTCTTCATTCCAGTGTTCTTTGTCTGTCACAAAGTTGAGTAGACCAGCATCACGAAAGCAATCAAGTGCTTCTTCTAAGCACAACAGTCCAACAATGGCTTTAGTGTCAAGGCGCATATGAGGGAAAATGCGCCCTTGATCATATAAAACGCAGGAGTAATAGCTTCGCTGTTGATAGCTCCAGAAACGATATGATGATATCCTTGGTTTGGAGTAGGGGTTCTTGGTGCTGTCAAAGAAGGTATTGTGGCTTTTGAAGCCATTAGCATTGAAGGACCCTGGTGAGTTTGCAGTACCTGGAAACCTTGGCCGTCTTGGCTTGGGCTTCTGGACCTGAGGCCTATGCTCAACATGATAATCAAATTGAGGTCCAGAGGCAGTAGGCGGAGGTACCAGAATGGGCCATCGAACAGTGGTTAGCTGACCATGACTGTATGCTTGCTCAATTGTATGAGGCCTTGGTAGCGGAACAGGAGCAGGGGCAACAGCTGAGGCTTCAGGCTGCACAACAAGTGCTTCGGGAGCAGTTGCCTCATTAGCTTCAGGCGCAGTGGCCTCATTGGCTTCAGGCACACTGGTTGGTGCAGGCTTCACATTAGCGTGAACCATGACAACATCATCGGCTTCATTGGCATTGGTGGTGGCAGCTTCAACATTTTCAACCTCCTCTTGATGAACAGGAGGGTCGGGCACTGGCACGTTCACATCAGGAACAACTTCTTCAATAACTGGGGGAGTAGGGACACGTACGTCTTCTTGATTCTCTTCGGCTGATGCAGCCGGAATGTCTTCAACAGCTTGGGCGTCAGACATGGAGACATTCACAGTTGGAGTGGGTTCAGAAAGTACTTGACGTGCAACAGGTTGGCGTTGCACATCTCCTTCTGGAACGCTCGACAGAGGGACTTGAGGCCTTTGTCCTTTGCGAAGCCTGCGAAGTGCTGGCAACGCCTTTGGAGATGGAGTTGGCTGGGCCTCAAAGTCTTCGTCTTCTTCTTGCACGGGTGGTGTAGCTTGTTGTTGTTGTTGGGTAGTACTTGGGGAGTCTTGTTGCTGTGGGTGATCAGCCCACGATGCATCCTCAGCAATTGGCGTCAGAGGACGACCAATGTTGATGAGTTCACTATTCGTAAGAATAGGCGATGATACCACGATGTGTTCGATCTGAGGAAGAACTTCATCATCTTCAACATTGTCATCATGACCAATGTCTTCAGTAGCGGTGGGTTCAGCTGCTGGAATATCTTCAGCTTCATGAGCCTCTGTGGGAGCAGGCTCATGAACTATCATCTGTCTTTCTTGATGTTCAGACGCAGGGCGAACCACTGAGATGGGTTCAACGACGAGGGGCTCTGTGGGAGCAGCCCGATTTTTCTTGGTCTTGCGCTTCTTCTGGGAGGGAGCAGCATCAGAGGCTTCAATATTCTTCCTCTTTCTGGCTTCAGCCTCGGCAGCCCTTGTCTTCTTCTGTTCTGAAGCGGTTGTGGTGACCTTTGGCTTCGAGCCAGTCATGCTGCTTGGGAAGATAATGCGAGGGGCTTCTTGGCTTGAAGGTGCAGCTTGGTCAGCAGGAAGCTTCTTCTTTTTCTTTGCAGCCATCCTGGGGTCAATGCCAGGACGACCAAGTGACTTGCGCTTCTCAGCCTCATTGCAGGCAAGCACACACTTATCAGCCAAACTCTTCATGCGCTCACGAGAGCCTTGAGCTTCTTGGCATTTCTTCAGAAAAGCTTCTTTAAGCTCATGCAGCATGACCTTGAAGTTTCTGACGTCTTGAACACTGAGGTTCGCCACATGCTTCTTGAACTAAGCCTTTTCATAGTCAATCTTGTTCTTCAGCTCAACGATGCGCTGAGCGAGAGCTAGCTCAGAAGCAATGGCGCCATTGAAGGCGACGCTGAGGCCAATGGGAAGCTATAGATCATCAAAGCTGAGATTGGGGGTGTCGAACCACTCATCAATGAAGTTATGAATGATTGCCACATCAAAGAGAGGCAAGTTGTTGAAGATTTCTGCTTCTTCCTTGCTCTTTATCAGTTGCTCAAGGGCATCATCAACAAGATCTTCATCACTGGACAGATCAATGGGTTCTTCACCCAGAATGGCGGCAGGAGTCAAGGCTTGATCAGTATGCCTGACAAGTTGCTTTTTCTTCTCCGTCTTCTTGGAGATATGAAATTTATCTTCAGACTGCACACTGGTTTCAGGAGGTGCAGTGGCTAGAGGCTTCGCACGTAAAGCTTTTGGAGGTGCTGATTTAGAAGCCTTTAGCTTCTTTTGCTTCTGCAGCTTCGGAGGAGGAGCTAGGGCTTCATCAGTGTCAGCATCATTATCAGAATGATCTACTCTGGCACCCTGAACCAAGATGTAGGTGATGAGGCCGTCAAGGTTGGAGAATGGGCCGATGACATTGGGTTCTGCATCACGAGAGCCGTCAGCACGAGGAGCAGAGGGACCAGGGTTGAAGTCTAATCCCAATGTCTTCTTGTTTTCCTTGGTCGAAGCCTTTGCGTGCTGGAAGTTGCGCTTGAAGAGAACATCATCACGACACCAGAGTAATGATGTGGGATCGGCATTCTCAGGCTGAGGTCCACGGACCATGCAAGGATAGAAGTCTTGAGCAATAGCTTCAGCTCTGTTCTTGGGTTGAAGACCTCGATAGAGAATATCGCCCCAAGGACTCTTGATAGCATTCTTCTCTGCATATTCCTTGGTCACGAATTTGTACTTGAACCATTCTTCAGCCCAATAGTGTCGAATCCATTGGATTTGTGTCTTGTAGAGCTCTGCTAGGTCATCAGGCAGATCTTTGGATGTTCCTTCTCGGCGCTGTCTGCCATCCTTCCTTGCTGATTTTTCTGCAGCCATGAACTTCAAACTGAATGGCTTCAATATGTTCAATGGCTTCAGAGACTTACGCTTGCTGGTCAAGCAGGAACTGGCTTCAGGAGAATTGATGTGATGCTGTAAGTATTCTACAAACGAATGCAAACTATGAGAACCAAAGGATTCTCCCATGGACATGTACCTGTGACAGCATTAGAGATGCGAGGGAAGGGGAAGAGGTCATATGCATTCTCAGAAGATTTTGAAGATAAATCAGTTTGAAGACATTGACCTCATGATGCGAAGACATTCACTTATATAGGTGAGTTGGTTCCAGATTTGTACCAATCCGTGAATAAGTACAAGTGAGGAATCAAACTAGACAGGAAATCTAAGTGAATTGACTAGGCAGTATGAGATGCAGACATAATAGATCTAACATTGAGTAGGTAGAAACCACTTCCGGTAAATAGGATGAATCTATGAAGATCAAAAGGTGGTAAAAATAGAGTTATAATTACCGCGCGAAGAACTGCTAGATGGGATGAATAGGAGACAGAGCAGTTCAGCCCACTGTGCCCTAATTTGGTGACGGAGGACACCTACGACGACGGCGGAGAGGACGATGTCCGCGGCCGGTGTGAGGACGGCGTCGGAGAAGTCGCGGCAGCTAAGCGCTTTGTCGCCGGCGTCATCGAGAGCTAGCGGTGGCGCTATGGTTTTGACGAGGTGGAGAGGTGGAAGAAAGATTTCTTTACCGCAGGGGACAAGTATTTATAAGTAGGTGAGCGGCACAGCGCAATTACGCTGGTGCCCCTGGCGGTTCACATCTGAGGGGCACGTGGCAAGCATGCAACATACTCAGAGTTGTCCCATGTTCCCACGCCCGCCAGGCATGTCGGAGAGTTGTTCCGGCTTCTCCGGATTTCAACAATAAAGATAAGTCATTTAAAACATATTTAATGTTTGTCTCTTTGCCTTCTGCTGACTAGGACGCAGAGAAGACATTCGACAGTTTCAATAGAATGCATATGATTTGGACAGATAGAGTTTGCGATAGAAAGCATAGAGAGGTTAGGGTCCGATCACATTCACTTAGTTCAAACGATTTAACTTGAAGACATAGCTTTAAGTGAATGCTGTAGAGGACAGAATACTAGTATATATATATGCAATCAAATCATCATAGCGCAGAAAATTATGAAGATTAATTGAAACTGAAGACAAACCAAATGCGAAGTCTTTGCAAAAGTAATGCCATGAGTGGAACACTTCAAACAGAGAAATGGTGGCGTTACCCACCGTATAGGAAGTATTAGACCTAGACACGGCACACAATTATCGTGGCGCTCCGAAGTCAAATTCCATGTTAATGTATTCACACTCAGAGTGTAAATCTTCATTGATTGAAGATATACATTACTTTGTGTGTTGCACATCTAAGTCATCAACATGCATAAGTGTTAGGATGATTGCCTGATCACAGGACATTAGAGGATTCCAAGATATTTAGCTCACACCGTAACTTGCAAAACCTTTTCTCATCCAAGGGCTTTGTGAAGATATCTGCCAGTTGCTCTTCAGTGTTGACGTGAATGATATCGATATCTTTCTTCATGACATGATCTCTGAGAAAGTGATGACGAATTTCAATGTGCTTTGTCTTCGAGTATTGGACTGGATTGTTGGCTATCATGATGGCACTCTCGTTGTCGCAGAAGAAAGGTACTTGTTTCAGGTTGATGCCATAGTCCTTGAGAGTTTGCTTCATCCATAGAAGCTGAGCACAACAGGATCCATCAGCAATGTATTCAGATTCAGCAGTTGAGAGTGATACACAATTCTGCTTCTTTGAAGACCAACAGACAAGTGATCGACCAAGAAACTGACATGTGCCTGATGTAGACTTGCGATCCACCTTGTCACCAGCATAATCAGCATCCGAGAATCCAACCAAATCAAATTTTGAGCCCTTGGGATACCATAATCCGAGTGTTGGGGTGTAAGCCAAATATCTAAGAATTCGCTTCACAACTAAGTGATGCGATTCCTTTGGTGCCACTTGGAATCGAGCACACATGCAAACACTAAGCATAATATCTGGCCTAGATGCACATAGATAAAGTAAAGAACCAATCATGGAGCGGTGTACCTTTTGATCAAACTCTTTACCATTGTCATCGGGACCAAGGTGGTGTTTGGCTGGCATTGGCGTCGTGTAGCCTCTGCAGTCTTCCATTCCAAACTTCTTCAGACAATCTTTGAGGTATTTTTCTTGAGATATGAAGATGCCATTTATTTGCTGACGAATTTGAAGACCAAGGAAGAACTTCAGCTCACCCATCATGGACATCTGATATTGCTCTTGCATCATGTATCCAAACTCATCACTATACTTCTGGTTGGTGCAGCCGAAGATTATGTCATCCACATATATTTGGCACACAAACAGTTCACCATCATATGTCTTTGTGAAGAGAGTGGGATCGAGGGATCCAGGTTTGAAGCCTTTGCTCTTCAGGAAGTCTTTGATCGTATCATACCATGCGCGAGGAGCTTGTTTGAGGCCATACAGTGCTTTGTTTAGCTTGTACACCATATCAGGATGTTTTGGATCTTCAAAGCCAGGTGGTTGAGCGACATATACTTCTTATTCAATCTTGCCATTGAGAAATGCACTCTTCACATCCATTTGATATAACAAGATGATGTGATGATTAGCATAGGCTAGCAGTATGCGAATAGCTTCAAACCTAGCAACAGGAGCAAATGTTTCATCGAACTCAATTCCTTCAACTTGAGTATATCCTTGAGCCACAAGACGTGCTTTGTTTCTGACGACTTGACCATGCTCATCTTGCTTGTTTCGATATATCCATTTCATTCCAATAATGTTATGCTTGCGAGGATCAGGTCGCTTGACAAGTTCCCAAACATTATTCAGCTTGAACTGTTGAAGTTCTTCTTGCATGGCTTGAATCCATTCAGGTTCCATAAAAGCTTCAGCAACTTTCTTGGGTTCTGATATTGACACAAATGAAAAGTGCCCACAGAAGTTTGCTAACTGTGTTGCTCTTGAGAGAGTAAGCGGACCAGGCGCATTGATGCTGTCAATTATCTTCTCGATTTGTACTTCATTTGCAACACGAGGATGAACAGGACGAAGACTTTGCTCTTGCTGATCATTGTCATCATTGGGAGGATTGTCTTCGGTCTGAGCATTGTCTTCAGGTTGATTTGGTGCAGAGATGATAAGTTCCTCTTCAGGCTGTGCTTCAGAAGGCATGATTTCACCAGTTCCCATCAGCTTGATAGATTCACTTGGAGAAGCTTCATCTAGTGTACTTGGCAGGAGTTCTCTTTGTGAACCATTAGTTTCATCAAATTTCACATCCACAGTTTCGACGATCTTATAGAGAAAGAGGTTGAAAACTCTGTAGGAGTGTGAGTCCTTTCCATAGCCAAGCATGAAGACTTTGTGAGACTTAGGTGCAAATTTTGACTTGTGATGGGGATCCTTAATCCAGCATCTAGCTCCAAATACTCTGAAGTAACTGACATTTGGCTTCTTGCCAGTAAGGAGCTCATAGGATGTTTTGTTCAGAAGCTTATGGATGCAGACACGGTTGATGATGTGACATGCTGTATCAATAGCTTCAGGCCAGAACTTTCTTGGTGTCTTATATTCATCTAGCATTGTTCGAGCCATCTCAATGAGGGTTCTGTTTTTGTGCTCAACGATGCCATTTTGCTGAGGTGTGTATGGAGCAGAGAACTCATGAGTGATTCCCATTGTATCCAGATATAGATCAAGTCCAGTGTTCTTGAATTCAGTGCCATTGTCATTTCTGATATGCTTTATCTTCACGCCATAATTGTTCATTGCTCGATTAGCGATGTGCCTGAAGACATCTTGCACTTCAGTCTTGTAGAGAATTATATGAACCCATGTGTATCTTGAGTAGTCATCAACAATGACGAATCCATAGAGACAAGCAGTTGTTGTGAGGGTGGAGTAGTGAGTAGGTCCAAATAAGTCCATGTGTAACAGCTCGAAGGGTTGAGATGTTGTCATGATTGTCTTCGAGGGGTGCTTTGCCCTTGTCATCTTTCCAGCTTCACAGGCACCACACAAATGATCTTTCTTGAACTTGACATCCTCGATGCCAATGACATGCTTCTTCTTGATGAGTGAGTGTAAGTTCCTCATGCCGGCATGTCCTAGCCTTCGATGCCAGAGCCAGCATTCTGAAGCTTTTGTGAGAAGACATATGGCAAGCTGTGGACCTACTGAGAAATCTACCATGTATAGATCATCTTTCCTATATCCTTCAAAGACTAGAGACTTGTCATATTCCATTAGTACAAGGCAACGATATTTTCCAAATAGCACAATCATGTTTAAGTCACAAAGCATTGAGACAGACATTAAGTTGAACCCAAGGGATTCAACAAGCTTCACTTTATCCATGTGTTGATCCCTAGAGATTGCAACTCTACCTAGACCAAATACCTTGCTTTTACCAGTGTCAGCAAATGTGATTTGACTCTTGTCGGATGGACGTAAGGTTGAGTCCATGAGAAGACTTCGATCACCAGTCATATGATTAGTGCATCCGCTGTCAATAATCCATTCTGAAGCTTTTGGTGACATGCCCTACAGTGCAGTTAGGAGGATAGGCTTCACAAGGTATGTTGTGAAGCATAAGCAATTGACGCACACTAGGATTATCACAGCTTAGATCAAGATTAGAACACACAGTATGACAGATAAGAGATTCATATGTGGAACACATAGTAAGTCATTTTATCATGCGTGCCTTTATGTTTTAGGTCCCCAGCAATAATATTGGACGCCTTTGATTGCTGGCTGGAGACCACAGTCTGCAAAAGAGAGTTAATTCTTCTTCACCACCCACATTTTCAGGGGTGGCTTAGAAGCAATGAGTCTAAGTGCAGCATCTGAGAATTTCGGCTTTGAAGCCCTAGCAAATAGCCTTGCAGGAGATGAATGATACTCATGTGAATAAGCAGAAAAGTTCTTAGTTCTATGAACATAGCGGTTTGAAGACACATGCTCATATTCATGAGTCTGAGTATGATTTCCCTGCAAAACATTGGCGTTAGGGTGACTCAAGTGAGTCATGTGTTCGTATGAAGCCGTTGGACCATATGATGCCTTTGGTCTGGGGTTTGTCTTCTTCCCTGGTGGTGTCATGATGACATTCACTGGAAGATTCTCAAGGCAGCTTTTGGGAACCCAGATCTTCTTCATAGGAGGTCCATTCGTGCAGTTAGTACCAATATACCTGGCAAACACTTCACCATTCTGATTTTTGAACAGTTTATAGTTTGCATCAAAGGATTCATCAATGATAATAGGATTAGCACAGGTAAATCCAGATCAAGTGGATGGATCCACTGAAGGTTCCTTTGCAGCAACCCAAGTGGTTTTGGGATACTGCTCAGGCTTCCAGCAAGAACCATCAGCATTCATTTTCCTCTCGAACCTAACACCCTCTTTCCTAGGGTTTCGGTTCAGAATCTGCTTTTTGAGGACATCGCAGAGTGTCTGATGTCCCTTCAAACTTTTGTACATCCCTGTTTCAAGCAATGTCTTCAACCTAGCATTTTCATCAGCAATAGTAGTGGTATCCTCCGCAGAGGGGTTAGTAACCACATCAGTAGTTGAAGACAATGAAACAACAGCAGTGGAACATTCAGCAACAGATGTAGCATTATCACGCTCAATGCATTTTAGACATGGTGGTTCAAATCCATCCTGAGCGGGACTGATCTGTTGAGCGCGAAGTGACTCATTCTCTTTTTGAAGATCTTCATGAGTCGCTTTCAATTTCTCAAGCTCTTGCTTCCTTTGAAGATAATCATAGGAGAGCTTTTCATATGTGGTTGAGAGCGTCTCATGAAGACTTTCAAGTTCTTGGTACTTAGCATGAAGATTTTTTATGTCTTCTACTAAGGACTGTGAATGTATCATTTCCGCGTCCAATAGGTCATCACTTTTGTCTAACAGTTTTTGAGCATGTTCCATAGCCCTTTGTTGTTCAGTAGCAATTTTAGCAAGTGTTTTGTAGCTGGGTTTGGATTCACAATTAGAGTCATCTTCACTTGATGTTTGAAAGTAAGCATCGCGTGATTTTACCTTGGCACCACGTGCCATGAAGCAGTAGGTGGGAGCAGGATCGTCCATGTCATCAGCTTCTGCGTTGGTGTGAAAGTCATTGCCTTCAGTGTTGAAGATGGACTTGGCAACATAGGCTGTGGCTAGAGCCAGACTTGCAACGCTAGCGTCGGACTCCTCTCCAGATTCCACCTCCGCCTCCTCAGAAGCTGACTCCTCCTCTGTATCCATTTCCTTGCCAACAAAGGCACGAGCCTTGCCTGATGAGCTCTTCTTGTGTGATGAAGACTTGGAAGAAGACTTTGAGGATTTCTTCTTCTTCTTGTCATCAGAATCACATTCCTTGCTCTTCTTCTTCTTCTTCTTCTTCTTCTCATTGTCCCATTGTGGACACTCGGGTATGTAGTGACCAGGTTTCTTGCACTTGTGGCAGGTCATCTTCTTATGGTCATGGGTGGAAGCTTCATCATTCTTGGAACTAGATCGTGAAGACTTTCTGAAGCCCTTCTTCTTGGTGAACCTCTGAGACTTCTTCACAAGCATGGCAAGTTCCTTTCAATGTCTTCAGGATCATCAGAACCGCAATCAGATTCTTCTTCAGATGAGGAAACCACTTTTGCCTTCAAGGCGCGAGTTCGGCCATAATTGGGACCATAGATATCTCTTTTCTCAGAAAGCTGGAACTCATGTGTGTTGAGCCTCTCAAGTATATCAGACAGATCGAGTGTCTGGAAGTCAGGACGTTCTTGTATCATGAGGGCAAGGGTGTCAAAGGAGCTGTCAAGTGATCTCAGCAGTG
The DNA here is from genome assembly GCF_002162155.2 of Triticum dicoccoides. NCBI lineage: Eukaryota > Viridiplantae > Streptophyta > Magnoliopsida > Poales > Poaceae > Triticum > Triticum dicoccoides. The sequence goes on from NC_041385.1 coordinate 799,274,657, forward strand.
TCTTGACGATTTCATGCTTGGTGATCTCAGTGGCGCCAAGATCTTGAAGCTCATTTGTGATGTCAGTCAGACGATCAAACGTGAGCTGGACATTTTCATTGTCGTTTCTTTTGAAGAACTTGAAGAGGTTGCGAAGAACACTGATCCTTTGATCTCTTTGGGTTGAGACGCCTTCATTGACCTTGGATAGCCAGTCCCAGACTAGCTTCGACGTTTCCAGAGCACTCACACGGCCATACTGTCCTTTGGTCAGATGACCACATATGATGTTCTTTGCAGTAGAGTCCAGTTGAATGAACTTCTTGACATTAGTGGGGGTGACACCTTCACCAGTTTTGGGAACGCCGTTCTTGACGACATACCAGAGTTCGACATCAATGGCTTCAAGATGCATGCACATCTTATTCTTCCAGTAGGGATATTCAGTTCCATCGAACACCGGACAAGCAGCGGAGACTTTGATTATCCCTGCAGTCGACATAGCTGAAACTCCAGGTGGTTAAACCGAATCACACAGAACAATGGAGTACCTTGCTCTGATACCAATTGAAAGTGCTAGTATCGACTAGAGGGGGGCGGTGAATAGGCGATTTTTATGAAAGTCTTCAAAACTTAGAAGTTTCGAAGACAAACAACAGAAATGACCTAGTTGATATGCAGCGGAAGATAATCTACCATAAGCAAGCCATAGTCAAATATGCAATGATGTGAAAGTACAGGACTAATAACAGCTAAGTAGTAAGGATCAGGATGGAAGATAGTATGAAGCCAATCAACAGTAGTAGTCAAACAATGAAGTCAAACAGATACACGTATAGGCAGTGACTTCACGAAGACAAACTTAAGTAAAGGATGGAAAGGGATAGAACCAGTCGCTTGTTGAAGACACATGATTTGTTGGACCAGTTCCAGTTGCTGTGACAACTGTACGTCTGGTTAGGGAGGCTGAGATTTAACTTAGAAGACCGTGTCTTCACCTTATTCCCCTTGAGCTAAGGACATCCAGTCCTTGCCCAATCACTCTGGTAAGTCTTCAAGGTAGACTTCCAAACCTTCACAGACTTCGTTCACCGGAAATCCAAAAAAACACTTGGATGCTCAGAACGCGACGCCTAACCGGCTGGAGGATTCACAGTCCTCAAGTGTAATAAGTCTTCAGGTCACATAGACAGAAAGACTTCAGTGATGCCAAACACTCTTTGGCTCTGGGTGTTTGGGCTTTGTCCTCGCGAGGATTTCTCTCTCTCAAAGGCTTCGAGGTGGGTTGCTCTGAAAACGACAAAAGCCATAAAATAACTCTGAGCAGCCACCAATTTATGGTGTAGGGGGTGGGCTATTTATAGCCACAAGGCAACCCGACCTGATTTGTCCGAAATGACCCTGGGTCACTAAGGAACTGACACGTGTTCCAACAGTCAGATTTCAAACACACGCGGCAACTTTCTTGGGCTACAAGCAAAGCTGACTCATCCAGCTCTGGATAAGATTTGCTCTCATTGTCTTCGCTCGAAGACATAGGATTTGGGTTGAGCATCACTTCAGTCACTCTGACTTAGTTCACTTGGACCCCACTTAACAGTACGGTGGTTCCTATGACTCAACAAAGAAGAAAAGGAAACAACGAAACCACACAGTCTTCGCGCTCCATAGTCTTCACACAATGTCTTCTCATGTCATAGTCTTCAATGTGAATATCTTCTCATACCACCATTGTCTTCAATGTCTTCATACATTTTTAGGGGTCATCTCCGGTAGGTTAACCGAATCAATGAGGGACACTACCTGCGTTATCCTGCAATTCTCACAAACGCATTAGTCCCTCAACCAACTTTGTCGTCAATACTCCAAAACCAACTAGGGGTGGCACTAGATGCACTTACAAGTCTCCATGGGCATTCAACGCCTAGAGGTGCGCGGGGATTTGAACCTCGCGATATCCCAAATAAATGGAGACTTCGATGCGAAGGATCCGAAAATGTCAGCTTATCGCAACGCCGTCCTAAAAATGTCAGCTCTGTTTGAGGGGCTTGAATTTCACCATATCGCCCGGGATAACAACCAGGCAGCAGACGTATTGGCACACATTGGCGCAAAGAGCGATGCCGTCCCTCCCAACATCTTCCTAGAGAGGCTGTTCAAGCCATCCGTACTATGGGAGGGGGAACCCGGAAATAACAACCCGGACCCAGCCACACTGCCTGACTCCGAACATTCTGACACAATTGGCGGTTCGGCCAACGAAGTAACATCCTCAGCCCACGTAATAATGGCAGTCATTGCCCCATGGATGGAACCATTCCTAGCCTACCTAAGTAGGCAGGAACTTCCCGAAGACCAAAACGAGGCCCGCTGCATAGTGCGGCGACTAAAGCCTATAAGGTCCATGAGGGAGAGCTTTACAAGAAAAGCACAACCGGAGTCCTTCAAAGGTGTATCTCTGAAGAGGAAGGGTGGAATCTCCTGGCTGAAATTCGTGCCGGACTCGGCGGGCACCACGCCGCAGCTCGGGCCCTTGTAGGCAAGGCCTTCCGTACAAGATTTTATCGGCCGATGGCCCGGGCAGATGCTCAGGACTTAGTCCAACGATGCGTCGGTTGCCAGCTCTTTTCTAATCAAAGCCACATGCCACCCACCGCCCTCAAAACTATACCCATAACCTGGCCCTTCGCGGTCTGGGGGCTTGACATGGTTGGACCCCTTAAAGGAGGAACCCACAAGCAAAAATACCTACTGGTCAAGGTGGATAAATGCACCAAATGGATAGAGGCCAAACCTGTTAAGACGGCCGAATCCGGACCGGTGATAGACTTCATATCAGGGGTCGTACACCGTTACGGCATCCCCCATAGCATCATCACTGATAACGGCACGAACTTTACGGCCGACGAGGTCAAACTCTGGTGCAAAAACATGGGCATCAAGCTCGATTATGCTTCAGTCTATCACCCTCAAACTAACGATCATGTCGAGCGAGCAAATGGTCTAATCATGAGCGGCATCAAACCCAGATTAGTGCGGTCCCTCAAGGAATCTAACACGCACTGGGTAGAGGATCTCGACTCCGTACTCTGGGGCCTGCGGACCACTCGGAATTGCACCACCGGATTTACACCATTCTTTATGGTATACGGCGCAGAGGCAGTTCTGCCCTGTGACATAATTCATGACTCACCTCGCGTGCGCATGTATGAAGAAAGAGAAGCCAAGCTTGATCGGTAGGACAGTTTGGACGCATTTGAGGAGGAGCGTGACGTGGCAAAAGCCCGTACCGCATTTTATCAACAACAAGCTCGAAGATATCAAAGCAGAGAAGTACGGGCCAAAACTTATAAAATTGGTGAGTTAGTTCTGCGCCTGCCGGACAAGAAAAAGGACAAACTCAAGCCCAAATGGGAAGGTCCCTTTATCATCGACCAAGTCCTGACCGGTGGAGCGTACCGTCTGCGAGATGCATCGGATAACCGACTCGAGCCGAACCCATGGAACGCAGCCCGTCTCCGAAGATTCTACGCCTAGCGCCGGATTCTGAGTTCGTCTCCTTCCTCCGTCTATATTTTACATATTAGCTATCTTCTGTTTCTCTCCTTCTCCCTCCTTTTCTATTACAGCCTTTGAAAGCTTGTTCGCGCATTGTTCGCACACACTTGAAGCGCTATCCGCGCTCATTATACCTGGGGGCTTCTTTAACAGAAGCTTATTTATACGGGCTTCATGCCCAACATATGTGTCACACTTCCGCATATACCTTTTATTCACCATTATATGCATCGATATGACTTAAGTTTTGACCAAGCTGGGTTGCCTGGCTCCTGTGCTTACCCCTACATTCCCGATTGTTCGACTAGGTGGTAAAGGGAGCACCTCTGCGATTGTTATTGCCGGGTCAGCCGGATGTGTACCTCTGACTGGGTGAAGCCGAAAGCTAGCGTTCTTAAGGGAATATTCGGTCGGTGAACTAAAAGACGATTTCTTTTCTATTTATTCATCTGCCCCCAGATGTTTTTATGCTTTTCTCGCAGTCCGGACATGCACTTTAGGGCATGCCTCCCAGGGAAAGGAACCCCTAATGGAACTATTCTCCCTGGAAGATGTTTCTTACTAACCATGTAATATAACATAACTAGTTGGGCACTTGTCTGATAAAGCACTAATGACCCCTACGCCTGGTCTCCACGCATGCCCCGGTTCTTATATAACCGCGAGGGTATTCAGACGCACTCCAGACTATTGGGTCCCGAGGTTGAAGCGAAAAGGTCTGCTATGACAAACGATCTACAATCTGGCTAGAAGGCATTTTACATGTCATCTTAAATTACATAGTCAATTCGACTGATTGTATTCCTCTTCAATGCCATCTAATAGGCTGTCTAGTTTACAGTCGTGCTGGGAATACTTTGCGGCCAACTCTACTTGGCCATACACTAAGCTCACAAGGATCTCCTTCCCATCAGGCCCCATAGGTCCGACCTCGGCCATGTGGTTTGGTTCAGCCTTCGTGTACCGCGTCTTCACCATGGCCCAGGCCTCCCTGGCGCCTTGACGGCGGGCCGATATCTTCCATAATCTGAAGCGCCGCTGCGCTCCCTGAAGCCTCTCTGCAAGCTCTCCAAGACCTTCGGGCAGGGAGACAGATGGCCACAAGGCCTGGGCGACGCCTTTCATCACCTGCCAAACTCGTTTGTGCAGTTGCAAGAGCTCGGGAAGAAGGTCACCCGTAGAACCGGGCATCTCCTCTGCAGGACGGCCTGTGAGCATACCTATAGACATACCTCTGTTAGTCGACTTCCTCGCTGAACTCTTTTTCAAAGTTCGTTCAAGCACTTACTAAAAATGCCGCGTCGAAGCCGCCGATTCTCCTTAACGGAGTCAGACAGCTGGGCACGAACATCCTTTAGTTCCTCACCCAGCTGGGTGTTGGCATCTTGGAGAGTATTTTCTCTTGCCTCACCCTTGTAAGCACATTATCGCCGGCCTTTAACCGACGCATGAGCTATTGCTTGTCCGGATCTATCCCGGCGCCATCTGCAATATTATTGTCAGACTTATACACACGCCACACTTTACAAATTACTTATCCTTTGAAGCATATTACCAGAGGGGGTCTCTTTGGTTTCCCCCGCTGCGGCTAGTGCGGCCTCAAGTTGGGCTTTGCACTCCTCCAGCTCCTGGGACAGTTGGGTATTCTTTTCTGTAAGATCCTGCACAATAAATGATCCTTAAATCAGTTATTCTAACTATTTCAAGTCTCGGGGGCTACTGGCATATATAACTGTCAAATTTTCTCACCCGTATGTCTTTCACATACTGATCCGTGGCTCTGGCTAGACCATTTTGAGTGGCACGGAGGTGCGCATCTCTCGAATTGAAGGCATCCAATGCCTCTGTGGAGAAAGATGCATCACGAAGAACTGTCCGGCGACGCCTGTGATTCATGGCACTCTCCACCTCGGAATTGGTGACAGATAACCTGTCGACATCCTCTATCGGAGGAGCATCTGACGCACGCCTCGTGTTCGCCTCCGCTTCTGGACTTGGCTTTGGAGCCTGGCGAGCGGAGGATTGATTGGCAACCTCTCCAAATACAGTCCGGCGAGCGCTCTTCTTCCTGAAAAAGCACGAGCATTAGTATGCCTCCCGGGAATAAAACCTGGGATTAAGATGACATGCCATACCGTTGCACCGGCGTTTCAATCTGGACTGCACTTCTTTTCAGCCTGTTGGGCCTGGCTGTCCCTTGTTGACTAGCCGTCGCAGGCTCGGCCTTCCGCCTCAAGGACTTCCCCTGCGAGACACCATTGGTATACAGTGATCAAAAACAAGCACGGATGGGTCATTTTCAAAGTATTGGGACTTCGATCTCAGTTACCTGCGAGGCTGGAAGTATTCCGGGCTAATCGGCCGTAATGGCGACCAAGGCATTATCGATGCTCAGTTGGTGAAATACCCCATCAATCAGTTCCACCGATGTGTCCGGATCCTCTTGGGAGGTCAGATCGAGGAACCGTTCCGGATCCTCGGGTTGTGGAGGCGGGCTATTTATATCCTTTACGTCCCGGCGTAGTTCCTGCGCCGAAATCACAAAATGAGATACTTGACTATGGGAGTACGGATCGAATAGGCAAAAATAAATGTCCGCTTACCCAGCTTGGAGGGTTGTGCATAGAAAATTCGTTCTATGGATTGACGCGGAGAAATTCCTCCTCTTCTCCCTTGTACAATGCGGACAAGATCTTCATCAGATCGGCGACCGATCCCGGCCCCTTACGGCCGCAGCGGGTGGCATCATCCTCCCCGTTGAAATCCCACATGGGGTGGCCTCTATACTAGAGCGGCTGCACCCGCCACATAATGCATGTGGCCATGACCCCGATCATGGTTAGTCCGGAATGAGCTAACAACCTTATTCGGCTCATCAGGTAAAGGACATCCCTGTCGTTTTCCTTCTGAGGGGTCCGTGGACACCAGCTTAGGCGTTTCTTCAAAGGAGCATTATTAAACTCAGGGAGGCCGACCCGAACAGGGTCCGGCAGGGGGACATCATCTATATAAAACCATGCCGAGGGCCAGTCTTCAGACGCCTTCTTCGGGGTTCCGGATAGATATCCGGCCCCGGTGATGCGCCACAGTTCGGCTCCGCCCACTTGATATATTGACCCCTCTTGAGAACGGGGCACAAGGCAGAACAGCTTCTTCCACAGCGCAAAATGAGCCTCGATGCCCAAAAACAGCTCAGAAAGGGCCACGAAGCCCGCAATATGCAAAATGGAGGCAGGCGTAAGGTTGTGCAACTGGAGGCCGTAGAACTCCAGGAGCCCCCAGAGAAACGGATGAATTGGAAATTCGAGCCCTCTTATCAAATAAGAGACAAGGCATACCCGCCCTCCTTTGGAGGGGCTGGGGACGCTCTCCGCTTGCTTTCCGCCCTTATAGGTGGCGAGTCCGGCTCGAACCGGAACCATGAAGGCTGGGGGAAGAAATCCCTTGGTTTGGAGAGCCACTAGCTCACTGTGCGGGACGGAGCATCTCTCCCAATCTCCAGGCTGAGGGCTGGGAGGGCGAGAGGAGGAGCCGCATTGACCGTCCATGATGGAAAGGATTTCTATCAGATGCGCTCTGATGAATGCTCGCGAAGGGAGGATGGTGTGATTCGGATCTAGATCCTCGTCTCTTTTATAGGCAGCTCATTTGCGTAGCTAGGGGGGTAAATGTAAAAATACCCTGGCTTTTCGCATTCGTTCAACACGTGGAAGATGGCCATTATTGGGCGTAGAAGCCAAGGAGCAAAATATTTACAAGAAATCGGACGCTATTCAATAGGTACACAGGATTTGGAGAAGAACCCGCCTTGCAATGCCGAAGACAATCTACGCGCCGGACTCATCGCCATTGAAGCCTGGTTCGGGGGCTACTGAGGGAGTCCTGGATTAGGGGGTGTCCAGATAGCCGAACTATCGCCTTTGGCCGGACTCCTGGACTATGAAGATACAAGATTGAAGACTTCGTCCCGTGTCCGGATGGGACTTTCCTTGGCGTGGAAGACAAGCTTGGCGACACGGATATGTAGATCTCCTACCATTGTAACCGACTCGGTGTAACCCTAACCCTCTTCGGTACCTATATAAACCGGAGGGTTTTAGTCCGTAGGACGAACAACAATCATACCATAGGCTAGCTTTTAGGGTTTAGCCTCTCTGATCTCGTGGTAGATCTACTCTTGTACTACCCATATCATCAATATTAATCGAGCAGGAGTAGGGTTTTACCTCCATCGAGAGGGCCCGAACCTAGGTAAAAACATCGTGTCCCTTGTCTCCTGTTATCATCCGCCTAGACGCACAGTTCGGGACCCCCTACCTAAGATCCGCCGGTTTTGACACTGACACCCCCTAATCCAGGACTCCCTCAATGGGTGCTGAGGACTTTGCCGGAGGAGCTGAGGGTTTTGAAACCCGAGGAATTTGTGCAGCTTGAGGAATTGGGGCAGCTTGAGGAATTTCCCTTCGTGGCACTAAGGAGATTGGCCGTGAGGGCATTGAAGAAGAACTTGGCCATGAGGGCATTGCTGAGGAAGGTGGTTTCTTGGCTGGCTTCTTTCGCATAGCCTTCTTGCTTGAAGAAGCCTCAGCAGCGGCAGCGGCAGCAGCAGAATCCTCATTAAATTTCTTCACTGCTTCTTTGGCCTGCTTGGCCAACTTAGCTTGCCGCCTGGCCCATTCGTCAGCATAATCCTCACCATGTTTAAGGCTTGTTGGATTAGCTCTTTGGCCAGGTGCTAGAGGAGGTCTTGAGCATGGAGGGTTAAGAGCGAATTTCTTCATGTATTTGGGAGTGACATATCTGTACTCCTTCCACTCTCTTGCCCATCTTCTTTCAATCCTCTGAATGCACCCTTTGCGCTCATTCTTCGTCTCCTTGCCATGAGTTGCCTCATCAGGCATGCAGTACCCTGCATAGATGTCCGCAGGGATCTCAAAAGCAGTATTAACTTCAAGCTTCTTTCCTCCTTTCTGAGGCCTTTTACCATCTGCCATTTTCTTCAGCTGAGGAATTTGAACAATCAAGTTCTCTGAAGAAGTGTGCAGTTTTTCTTCGAGGAATGCTGCAAATGAGTTAAGTTGATGAGAACCTAGTGATTCAGCAGCAGACATGTGTACCTGTGAACAAAATATAGGTGCGAAGAATTTGGAGAGGTCATATGCGTTTTCAGAAGTTTTTGTAAAATTGAACAAGTTTGAGGAAATTGACCCGATGTGTCTTGAAGAATTTCACTAAGCGTTCTTTGACTTAGGTTCCAGAGTTGTGCGGATCGTGAGCTTCACATAATTGAGGAATCATGATGAAAAATGTCACTTAGAGAAACAGATCAAGAACTGAAGATTTGTGCTGGGTGTTTAGAGTGTGGAGGTTGAAGAATAAACACCTTTTGAAGATTTGATGAAAATCATCAATAGGATAAATGCGGTAAAAGTAACTTTTAATTACCCTTGATGAACAACACGACAAACAAGAGGTGTAGATTTAGTTGTTCGTCAGCTCGGATCTTCCACGCCCTAACTTGGCGGAGGAAGACGTCTACGGCGGCGGCGGAGGGAAGATTTCCGTGGCCGGCACGAGTACGACGGTGACGAGGTCGAGGCAGTGAAGCTCTTCCTCACCGGCGACAATGGAGGTAGCGGCGGCGCTAGGGCTTGAGAAGCTCGAGCGAGAGCGGAGTAAAAACGAAATGAGGAAGGGAAGGGGGTATTTATAGCTCAGGTGAAAAGTTGTTCGCCCGAAGAATTTGGAGGAACGTGCCCTTGACCCTTCTCATTCACGCGACATGTGTCATACACGTACTGAGAGGTGGAGATCGTGTGAGATTGTGGGTAATAGATAAGTATACCGTGGAATGCGTAACGGTTTAAGCGGCAAAAGCCGAAAATTAAGATAAGAATATTTTAAAGTGTCGTTCGTAATTTCTTCAGCTGACGAGGACACAATGAAGAATTTGAACGAGTTTCAAATAGAAGGCACACGAAGAATTTGTGAACAAAGTGGGTTGATTTTAGCATAGAGGAGGAAGGGTCCGATCACATTCACTTAGCAGAAAAATCAACATGAAGAATTAGCAATAAGTGAATGCTGTAGGACATAAACTCATATATATATATATATATATATATATATATATATATATATATATATATATATATATATATATATATATATATATATACACTAGTAAATATGCCCGTGCGTTGCACCGGGAGAATCAAAACACACCTCCCTAGCCCAATGACCCAAGATAACATTCTGTTGCATCAACCATGTAATGTATATTTTACCAATGATCTTAAAATGCATGTATGAGATGCTACACTTCAATCCTGAAAAAATTGATTAATTTAAATATCTAAATTACCTTCCTAGTTAATTTGTAGTATAATGAGTCATTACCTTCATCATTTGATTTATCATTGAGAGCCTAAATCATGAGGATCGTACATGTATGTACATATATAAGAAATTAAGGTTTAATTGGTAAGTTATCAGATGCCCATTACTGATTTTCGTGACCAAATTTCTTCTAAACTTACATGCACGGAGACCTATAAAGTCTAAAGTACAACTCAATTTTGTTTCATATAGAAGGAAACATAATAAACAGATTTGCACATACCACACTAAAACGAATTTTCTATTTGAAGAGGTCACAATAATTTTCATGAAATCAGGTGTATGATTCGGAATTTCTTTTTTAACCATGCATGCTTCAGATTCCATGGAAAGGCATTATTCCCAGTGTGTTGCAACGGAAAAAAATCATCCTTCATACGCACACCTGAGAGCATCGGCGAATCCCTTCAAATCTTTCACAATGCCCCACGAGAAACAACATGATAAGTGGTGTAAGTTCATAAGGTTGTATTATTTGTGAAATGTATTCAACATGTTTCCAATTTATTAGACTACAGAAATATCAACGTTAAGCCGGGATTTTCAAAATACCCCATATAAAGAAGATATTAATAAAGGTTGCATCATAAATGGAATTTTAGGAATGATGATTAATATAATAGCATATTTGAAATCTACACATCTTTTTAAAGGGATTTCCATATATAACATGTTAGATTTGGCGTTAGGATTTGAAAGTGATTAATATAGTATCATATTTGAAATCTACACATCTTTTTAAGGGATTTCTATATATAACATGCTAGATTTGAAGTTAGGGTTTGAAAGTTATGAGTTTTTTTGACATTGAAAGTGATTAATATAATACCATATTTGAAATCTACACATCTTTTTAAGGGATTTCTATACATAACATGTTAGATTTGGAGTTAGGGTTTGAAAGTTATGATTTTTTTTTGAAATATATGAATATGTCCAAAAAATAGAGTAACTGGTACATTGTGCTGCCCATCTGCTAAGTGACGCTGGAGCGAGTAGTAATATCCTACGCCTACCAACATTAATAGGAGAGAAAAATAAAAGGAGGAAAAGGGAGCAAGGGGACTCGAACCTGGGAGTAAACAGGCGAGCCTCACACCACTGCGCCACACACATGCAAGCTGTTGATTACAGGGGCTTCACTTTAATAACTTGAGTAGGTCGCGGATTTTAGAAAAGGGTAAACCAAACCGTTTTTTCCACTTACCAATGGCATGGTGGGTAATTATTTACAACTTCAAGGGCACTTTTAATGATGGACGACCAGAAGCACTCCGTGCTTTATTAGTAGGGAAAGATATATATATATATATATATATATATATAGGGTAGCACTATTCTAATCCTGGGATTAGAATCTATTTGAATCACGGATGGCCCTATATAAAGCGAGGCGGTCCTCCGGAACTGGTACCGAACCGAAAAAAGCCCACCACCTATACCAACCCCACGATCCACCTATCGAACTTCCCTGACCTACCCCATCCCCACCACCACCCATCGCTCCTATCCCCAACTTCTGCCGCCGTCACCGGCTCACCGCCCGGAACGCACCATCGCTCCCAACCGCCGGCACCACCATCCCTCGTCGCGGATCGCGTCGCCGCCACCGCCCCGCCGCGGATCCCACGACCGCCACCATCCCTCACCGCGGATTGCGCCGCCGCCACCGTCCCTCGCCGCCCTCCGCATCGACCACCTCCGTCACTGCTGTCTGACCCGACCATCTCCACCGCCGCCCTCTGCCCGCCATGGCCAGGGAACTCATGGCCACTGCGGTGGCGGGGTAGCAAGCATGGAGGAGGATGAATGGTGAATCAACGGTGGAGGCCCGGCGCGGCGGCGCCGTAGGCGCGATATGGCAGCGGGATCCGGTGATTCGAGGCCCTGGCTGTGGTTCTTGGAGGAGAGCTTGCGCGTAGACCGATGCAAGGGAGGGCGCTGGACTTGAGCGCGCCGGAGCACAGCGCGGGACACACGGCAGGTCATGTAGGAAGGGAGGGCAGGTCGCGCTGAAGGGTAGAGAAGGTCGACGCCGGCACCTCCCCACGGCAGGGTCGCTTGCCTGCTTCCCGACCATCTCGGCCTCTCCTGATAGCCCTTGCAGCCTCTGTTCTTGTTCTTCAAGCAGCAGTAGTCGACCTCTATTCTTGTTCATCTTCATAAGGAGTAACATCATTTATTTGAATCGCATGGAAAATTTGATCTAGACTGATGAGTGATTGATGACTAGGATGCAGTGCAGCTCCTCTGACTTTTCCTCTAACATATGTTCGCATCCCTCACGTGTGACCTGCTATGGCATCTCTGACCGACCTTCCACGATGCATGGTGTCGACCTTCTCCGACGTCTCTCGTTGCTGTCGCACACGGCGCTACGCGGTTTTCTGGCAGCTATCCCTGCTGCTGTGTGTGTGGTTTTCCCCCGTGCGTGAGGCTATGGCACCGAGCTGCTGCTGGCTTTGTTGTTTTCAATTTGGGCTACTGCTTGAGGCCAGCGAATGGCCTCCCCCACTAGTACACTGGAACCTTTTTATTCGGATTAAACTGCTGTTGTTTTCTGCTATTGATTCCATAGTACAGTGAAGAGGAAAGCAAAGTCACAGAGACAGAGAATGAGAGGGAGGAAAGCAAAGTCACAGAGACAGAGAATGAGAGGGCACAGCAGTAGTGATGAGAGGATAAGATTGAGAGG
>NC_041385.1:799287514-799314584 GCF_002162155.2 Triticum dicoccoides
TTAAGAATTGACTGTTAGTTTTTTCAACTAGGTGTCCTTTTTCTATATGGTAAACAAATGGTATTTTTCTGCAAACTACAAATGTAAGAGTTTAGGTTCAACTATGCGTGATGCTTGTTTTTAGAGAAAAGAAATAATGGAAGTCCATATATTGATTTTGAGAGAGTCCAAACTACGCGTGTTTGTGTGAATACTTTGACGTCTACCATTTGTTTATTTAAATTCCACAGAAGAAACTGGACGTAATTTATCATTTGTTAAAAAATGAATCTAAGCCGAGGCACTACTTTCTCATATGCGAATGAGATTTCATATAAAAACTAGAAAGAAATTTATTTATTTTACAATTATGTATTTTTTCTAAAGGTCAAGAAGTTGTGTTCGAGAAGGTCAAGTTTGAGGGTCAAGTTAAAAAATTATTGCCTCGTAGGTTCATGTCTTCACAAGATGTACAACTATTTTTTCTCTCTCAAAAAGTGTCTTTTCAGCATACAACATATTCAAAAGCCCGAAGAAAATCATGGCAAAAAATATAGAAAGTCTAGAGAGGTTGGGGACAAGGGTTCAAAGAGGTTTCTGTAGTGAATATTTTTTGTATTCCTGCGCGATGTACCCTGTTGTTTCTGGATGATGAGCATTTTGTTCCCATATACTCTTTGTTTTTTAAAGAATTAAGTTCAAAAACAAGAAAACGAGATGTTCAAGAAGTTCAAAAACTTTGATTTTCCTCGTTACTAAATAATAAACCAAGAAGTTCAATTTAAAAAAATGGAGCAGTTCAATATTTATTATAAAAACTCGAATTTTCTCGTTACTAACGAATAAACTAAGAAGTTCAGCTCGAAATAACCAAGAAGTTGTAAAATGTTTATTGCATTTCTAAAAAATACACAATGAAGTTCAAATAAAAAATGTAGAGCGGTTCAATGCCTATAAAAACTCAGAAATTTTTACGTAACCGAGAGAATTTCAGGTTGATAACTGCCAGAAGTTCACGTACTGCAGGGGTGTGCATTTTGTATGAAAAAAAGAATGAAAAAGCAAAGACTAAAAGTTTTGTTGCTAGAAGTTCAAGTGCTCGGCCAGAGAAAGTTCAAAAATTCTTGTGTGAGAGGTTGAACAAAAATATGTGACAGAAGTTCAAGGTGAAAACAGCGAGAATTTCAACTACTACACGGAATGCGTTTCAGATAAGAATATAAGAATAGAAAACTAAAAGCTTGAAAGGTTTTTTGCAAGAAGTTCATGTGCTCCTCCCGGTGAAGTTCAAGATCTCTAGTGCGAGACGTCCGACCTTCAATTACATGTAAAAAAATATTCTGAATCGTCGCGAGTATGAAAAACTGATCAACACGAAAAAGTTGCATGTTTTCAACAGCTTTCCATCGGTATATCATTTGCTCAATTCCGGTAAGTGGTTTGGGAGTTACGGGCAGAAAATACCACGTCAAAAACAGAGTGAAGTTCAAACAGACATGCCCGAGAAGATCAACTACTTCACGCAGTGCATTTCCATTCGTGATGAAGGCAGAAATCATGATCTTGTCATTTTCTAATTTACTTCAAAACGACAGGAATATCATTTTTGTAAGTTCAAGTCCTTGGTCGGAGAAAGTTAAAAATATATTGTGAGAGAGGTTTGTACAAAAAGAATATCATTTGTGTAACACTGATGAAAATGGATGGGAAAATTACAAACAAAAATATGTCACAGAAGTCCAACGTGAAAACAGCAGGAAGTTCAACTACTACACTCAATGAATTTCACAAGAAAAACTTTTAAAACCGTCGCGAGTATGAAAAAATGATCAACACGGAAAAGTTACGTGTCTATAGCAGCTTTCCATCGATATATCAGTTGCTTAATTCCGGTGAGTGAATGAAGAGCTATGAGAAAAAAAAGCACGTGATAAACAGAGTGAAGTTCAGACAGAAATGCCACAGAAGTTCAAGTACTTCACGCAATGCATTTTCGACGAATCTGTTTTGCGATAAAGGCAGAACGAGTGATCTCACCGTTTTTGAAATTACTTGAAAATGGTTGGATTCAGAGAAAACCATCAACATGAAAAAGTTTCGCATTTTTCGTAGCTTTTGAACAGTATATTATTTGCCCGTTCAGATGAAGTTCGTAGAAATTAAGGCGAAAATACGTTTTTAGCCATTTTCAAAATCAACGTAAAAACGTAATGAATTTGGAGAAACAATATATACCAAAAAGTTTCGCATTTTTTCAGGTTTTCCAACGCCATATCATTTTCTACATTCAGACGTATGATTAAAAAAATAGATCGAAAATACAAACTTGGTAGAACTTGTACCATTTTCTAAATTACTCTTAAACCATTCAAAATTAGAAAAAAACTTTCAACATGAGAAAAAGCGCATTTTCATAAGATTTCCAATGCCATATCATTTGTCTCAATTGGATTAGGCGTTTAGAAATGGCAATGAAAATACGAACTTGGCTGTTTGGTTTGCGAAATTTTACGATTTTCCACATTACTTTTTAACCATAGGGAATTAGAAAAAACTTTCAGCATGAGGAAGGAGCAGTTTTACAGAAGCTTTCCAACGCCATATTATTTGCCTCATTCCGATAAACGGTTTAGAAATGCAATCGAAAATACGATTCACATTTTTTGTATGAAGAAAAAAACGGTTTTCAAAACCGCTCTTAAACCACTTACATTTTGCCAAAATTTTAAGTTGGTTCATGATACTGGTGTCCATAGCTTTCCAACGGTATATCGCAAGCCCCATTTGGGCAATGTTAACAGAAGTTCAACCTAGCACTAGGGGAAGTTCAGGTCGAACAACTCAGGCAGTAAAATTGCAAAAAACGCAATTTCATCACGACCCGAGAGCAAAATCCGGTAGCGAGCAAGATTTCTATTTAAAACCGGTATTTAGTTGCTAAAAAACATTTCTAGATTACACTAACATCATATAGAACACTACTAACCAGAATAATTCGCGGGGGAAGCCACGGTTGCAAAGATAGCCCGAAGGTCGGGTTCGTATAAAGGGAAGTTCAGGCGCGCGTAGAAACAAAAATACGTCACAGAAGTTCAACGTGAAAACAGCATGAAGTTCAACTACTATGCTGAATGAATTTCAGATGAAAAACTTTTAAATCGTTGCGAGTATGAAAAAATGATCAACATGGGAAAGTTGCGTTATTACATCAGCTTTCCATCGGTATATCACTTGCTCAATTCCGGTGAGTGGATGAAGAGCTAGGAGAAGTGGATAGAGATATACGAGGAAAAAAAAGCACGTGAAAAACAGAGTGAAGTTCAAGGTTTCATACCGAGAAGTTCACGTACTTCACGCGATGCATTTTTGGCGAATCTGTTTTGCGATAAAGGCAGAACAAATGATCTCGCCGTTTTCGCAATTACTTGAACACGGCTAGGAATCAGAGAAAACCATCAACAAGAAAAAGTTTCGCATTTTCCGTAGCTTTTCAGCGGTATATTATTTGCCCCATTCTGATAAAGTTTGTAGAAACTACGGCAGAAATACGTTTTTAGCAATTTTCAAAACTGTTATAAAACCATAATGAATTAGGAGAAATAATACATACCAAAACGTTTTGCATTTGTTCAATCTTTCCAACGCCATATCATTTGCTTCATTTGGATGCACGGTTAAAAAATTAGTTCCAAAATACAAACTCGGTAGGACTTGGACCGTTTTCTACACTACTCTTAAACCATTAGAAATTAGAAAAAACTTTCAAGATGGAAAAGTAGCGCATTTTCATAAGCTTTCCAACGCCATATCATATGCCTCCATTAGATTAGCCATTTAGAAATGACATCGAAAAAACAAACTCGGTTGTTCAGTTTACGAAATTTTACGTTTTTTCAAATTACTCTTTAACCATAGGGAATTAGAGAAAACTTTCAACATGTGGAATTAGCGGTTTTCCAGCAGCTTTCTAACTCCATATTATATGCCTCACTCCGATAAACGGTTTAGAAATGCGATCGAAAATACGATTCACGTTTTTTGCGCGAAGAAAAAATTATTTTCAAAACTGCTCTTAAACCGCTTATATTTTGCCAAAAATTTAAGTTGGGTCATGATATTGGTGTCCATAGCTTTCCAACGGTATATCGCAAGCCCCATTTGGGCAATGTTGGCGGAAGTTCAACCTAGTTCATAGGGAAGGTCAGGCGCGTTATTCAGACAGTTTAGGTTGTGATCAGAATATTATTCTGATCCCGTGATCAGAATAGTGTTTATACATACATATATATATATATATATATATATATATATATATATATATATATATATATATAGTCAAATGAAGAAAAACAACGAAAAGAGTGAAGACAATGCAAAGTTGAAGAATTTGAAAAACTGAGGAATTTCAAAAATGAAGAAAAACTCAAATTAAAGATTTTCAACTTTGGTTGGTGGGGTAACCCACCGTATAAGAAAGCTGATTTCAGACACCGCGTACAACTCTCGTAGGGTTCTGAGAATCAATTTCTTCATTAATTTCTTCACACTTAGAGGGTTAGTCTTCATTGATTGAAGAAAAACGTTACTTCGTGTGTTGCACATCTAAGTCATCAAGTCAGCATAAGTGTTAGGATGTGTGTCCTTTTCAAAGAACATTCGAAGATTCTAGGATATTTAGTTCACACCGCAACTTGCTAAATCTCTTCTCATCCAAGGGCTTTGTGAATCTATCGGTCAGCTGGTCTTTAGTACTTGCATGGTCGATGGAGATGTCTCCCTTCAACACATGGTCACGAAGAAAATGATGACGAATCTGGATGTGCTTTGTCTTCGAGTGCTGAACTGGGTTGCAGGCAATCTTGATAGCACTCTTATTGTCACAGTAGAGCGGCACATTCTTCACGTTGATGCCATAGTCCTTGAGTGTTTACTTCATCCATACTAGTTGAGCACAGCAAGATCCAGTAGCAATACACTCAGCTTCTGCAGTACAGAGTGATACGCAGTTCTGTTTCTTCAAGGACCAACATACCAAGGATCATCCGAGGAAATGACATGTGTCTGATGTTGACTTGCGGTCCACCCGATCACCAGCATAGTCAGAGTCTGAATATCTAATGATATCAAAGGAAGATCCCTTGGGATACCATAATCCAAGTGTTGGTGTGTGAGCTAGATATCGAAGAATATGCTTCACAGCCTTATGGGTGTGATTCCTTCGGTGTAGCTTGAAATCGGGCACACATGCAAACACTAAGCATAATATCCAGCCTAGATGCACATAGGTACAATAAAGAGCCAATCGTGGAGAGGTATACCTTTTGATCAAAGTCTTTACCATTTTTATTAGTGCATAGATTGACATTTGTGGGCATAGGTATTTTGACGCCTTTGCTATCTTGCATGCCAAATTTCCTCAACACATCCTTGAGGTATTTCCCCTGAGATATGAATATGCCATTGTATTGTTAACAAATCTGAAGACCTAAGAAGAATTTTCAATTCTCCCATCATAGACATTTGATATTCTTCACTCATCATATAGGCCAATTCATCACTGTAACATTGGTTAGTACAGCCAAAGATAATATCATCAACATATATTTGGCACACAAATAATTCATCATCATATGTTTTGGTGAAAAGATTTGGGTCAAGTGAACCGGGTTTGAAGCCTTTCTTCATGAGGAATTCCTTCAGTGTGTCATACCACGCCCGAGGTGCTTACTTGAGGCCATAGAGGGCCTTGTTGAGTCTGTAGACGTGATCTAAAAATTTTGGATCCTCAAAACCTGGTGGTTGAGCAACATATACTTCTTCCTCAAGCTTAACATTGAGGAATGCACTTTTCACATCCATTTGTTGTAAGATGATATTATGATGGTTAGCAGAAGCAAGCAATATGCGAATAGCCTCAAGTCTAGCAATAGATGCAAAAGTTTTATCGAAATCAATTCCTTCAACCTGTGTGTAGCCTTGAGCTACAAGACGAGCCTTGTTCCTCACCGCTAGGCCATTCTCGTCTTGTTTCTTGCGGTAAATCCATTTGGTACTGATGATGTTCTGCTTGCATGGGTCTGGTCGCTTGACAAGCTCCCACACATTGTTGAGCTCGAATTGATGCAATTCATCTTGCATGGCTTGAATACAATCGGATTCCATGAATGCTTCATCTATTTTAGTGGGCTCTGTGATAGAGACAAATGCAAAATGCCCACAAAAGTTAGATAAATGTGAAGCTTTTGGGCGTGTGAGGGGACCTGGTGCACGAATGTCATCGATGATCTTCTCGATCTGCACTTCGTTTGCTATGCGAGGATGTGCGGGTTGACGACTTTGCTTAGGCCCATCAGTTTCTTCAGCAGCACCAGCATGATTTTCTTCACGGTCAGGAATGACTTCTTCTGCAGATTCTTTGGTGATGACATCCTCAGTAGCTTTGAACTTGATGGATTCCTCAGGTGACATTTCATCTAGCACAGGAGGTAGGTGCTCTCTTTGTGAGCCATTAGTTTCATCGAACCGCACATCTACAGTTTCAACAACCTTGTGATGATTGATGTTGAAGACTCTGTAGGTGTGCGAGTCCTTTCCGTAACCAAGAATAAAACCCTCATGTGCTTTCGGTGCAAATTTAGAGTGATGGTGAGGATCTCTAATCTAGCATTTAGCACCGAAGACTTTGAAATAACTCACATGGGGTTTCTTGTAAGTGAGGAGTTCATATGAGGTCTTTTTGAAGAATTTGTGAAGGTATACCCTATTGATGATGTGGCACGCAGTATCAATTGCTTCAGGCCAGAAATGCTGAGGCGTCTTGTATTCATCAAGCATAGTGTCGGCCATCTCAACAAGAGTCATGTTCTTGCGCTCCACGACGCCATTCTTCTGAGGAGTATAAGGAGCAGACAATTCGTGAGTAATACCAAGCATATCGAGATATTCATCGAGGCCAGTGTTCTTGAACTCGGTTCCATTATCACTCCTGATATGCTTGATCTTCACACCGAAGTTAGTGGAAGCCCTTGAGGAAAATCGTCTAATGACTTCCTGCACTTCATTTTTGTAAGTGATGATATGCACCCATGTATAATGAGAATGGTCATCAACTATGACAAAGCCATATAATGATGCAGAACTAGTGAACGTCGCATAATGAGTAGGGCCAAATAGATCCATATGAAGTAATTCAAAGGGACGAGAAGTGGTCATGATAGTCTTCGAGTGATGCTTGGCTCTGGTGATCTTTCCAGCCTCACAAGCCCCACAAAGATGGTCTTTGAGGAATTTGACACCCTTGATGCAAATGACGTGCTTTTTCTTCGCGAGTGTATGCAAGTTCCGCATCCCAGCATGACCAAGTCGTCGATGCCATAACCAGCATTCTGAAGCTTTTGCAAGTAGACATGTGGCAGGCTGTGGTCCTGCAGAGAAATCAACAATATACAAGTCTCCTTTCCTAAAGCCTTCGAAGACTCTGGAGTTGTCAGATTCCATTAGCACAAGGCAACGAAATTTGCCAAAAACTACAACCATATCAAGATCACAAAGCACTGAGACAGACATAAGATTGAATCCTAAGGACTCAACAAGCATGACCTTGTCCATGTGTTTATCCTTTGAGATTGCAATCTTACCTAAACCCAATATCTTGCTTTTGACTTTGTCAGCATAGGTGATATGCTTCAGATGAGATGGTGACAAATCAGTGTACATCAACAAGCTCCTGTCACCATTCATGTGGTTTGTACATCCACTGTCGAGGACCCACTCAGTAGCTTTGGGTTGTTCATCCTGCATATGAATTAGTGCAACTTACAAACCCATATACTTCATCAGTGAACAATATGATTTCAATTTCATCAACAATAATAGATATAGCTATATGAGACGTGAGAAATGAATGATTCATTTCATCATGATTAGCTTGCGTCCTTTCAAGCACATTCAGGTCTCCAGCAAATTCTTCAGATGAGTGAGTTCGTCTGGAGACCTGACCCTGCAAAAGAGATTAGTTCTTTTTCTTCACCACCCACATTTGGAGGGGTGGCAAAGAGTTCATCATTCTGCGAGCTCCATAAGAAAATGATGGCATTGAAGCCAGTGCACTTTGTTTCACAGAGGAGTGGTTAGGATAAGCATATGAATAAGCAGAGAAATTCTTCGAGGACTTATGAACATAATGGTTCGAAGAATAATGCACATATTCATAGCCTTTAGACTTTCCCTGCGAAACAGAAGTGTTAGCACGATGATGTTCATATGAGGATTTTGATCCATGTGAGGAATTTGGTCCATATGAAGAATTTGAGCTAGAGTTCCTATTCTTCATTGGTGGTGTCATGATGACATTCACCTGAAGATTTTCAAGGCATCTTTTAGGAACCCAGATTTTCTTCATAGGAGGACCGTTCCAGTAGTTAGTTCCAACATATCGAGCAAATACTTCCTCATTCTGATTCTTGAACAGTTTATAGTTGGAGTCAAATGACTCATCAGAGGAATATGAAGAATGAGAGGTAAAGCAAGATAAATTGCATGGATCTACAGGAGGTCCTTTCGCAGCAACCCATGAGGTTTTGGGGTACTGCTCAGGTTTCCAGTAGGTCCCATTAGCATTGAGTTTCCTCTCAAAGGCAATACCCTCTTTCCTAGGGTTCCTGTTCAAGATTTGCTTTTTGAGCACATCACATAGAGTCTAATGCCCTTTGAGGGTTTTCTAAATGCCTGTCACATACAATTCCTTCAGCCCTGCGTTATCATCAGTGATACATGTGGTATCCTCAGATGAGGAATTTGTAACCACAGAGACAGTTGAAGAATTTGCAGCAAGAGAAGCATTTGAACATTCAGGTGATGAATTAGCAGATTCACGCTAATGCATTTCAGACATGGTGGAATAAATTCTTCCTGAGCGGAACTGATCTGTTGAGCAAGCAATGAATCATTTTCCTTCTGAAGATCTTCATAACTCGCTTTTAACTTCTCAAGATCTTGCTTTCTTTGAAGAAATTCATAAGAAAGCTTCTCGTGATTTATGATGATTTTGAAGGTTGTCAAACTAAGTTTGAAGTCTCTGAAGATTATCTGTTAGAGTCTTAGTTTGATTCAATTCCTCACCCAACAGGTCATCGCTTCTATCTAGTTGATTTTGAATCTTTTCTAAAGCCTTCTGTTGTTTAACAACAATTTTTGCGAGTTTTGAATAGCTAGGCTTAAGATTGTCATCAGATTCATCCTCACTAGAGTCAGAGAGGGAATGTTTGAGTACCTTGGCACCTTTTTCCATGAAACAATAGGTGGGAGCATAGTCATTATTGCCCTTGTCAGCAAAGTCGGGGACTCATGTTCTTTAGTGTTGAAGATGGACTTGCTGACGTAAGCAGTAGCGAGGGCTAGGCTAGCCACACCAGAGTCAGATTCCTCATATTCGTCCTCTTCCACATTATCCTCAGATTCTGCTTCAGAGTCCATTTCCTTGCCAATGAATGCCCGGGCCGTCTTGGAACTGCTCTTCTTGTGAGATGAAGACTTTGAGGATTTTGATGATGAAGACTTTGAAGATTTCTTCTTCTTCTTTGAGCCATCAGAATCGTCATTTTGTACTTCTTCTTCTTTGATTCATTTTCCCACAGAGGATAATCAGACATCTAGTGACCAGGTTTCTTGCATTTGTGGCAAGTTCTCTTTTTGTAGTCATGGGACGAGGAATCATCATTTCTTGAAGACTTCCCAAAACGGCCATGGCGACAGAACTTCTGGAATTTCCTCACGAGCATTGCTAGCTCCTGGCTCAATTCTTCAGGATCACCAAGGCTGCTACTAGAATCCTCAGCTTCGGACTCAGATACTGCCTTGGCCTTCAGTGCACGTGATCTTCCATTGCTCGTCCATAAAGATCTCTCTTCTCAGCAAGTTGGAACTCATGAGTGTTTAGCCTCTCAGGTTATCAGCGAGATCAGGTGACTCATAATCATCTCGTTCTTGAATCATCAATTTGAGGGTATCAAATGAGGTGTCAAGTGATCTCAGCAATTTCTTCACCACCTCATGATCGGTGATATCAGTGGCACCAAGTGCTTGAAGCTCATTTGAGATGTCAGTGAGGCGATCGAAGGTTTGCTGAACATTTTCGTTCTCGAGTCTTTTGAAGCGGTTGAAGAGATTGTGAAGAACATAAACTCGGGAGTCATGTTGAGTTGAGACTCCTTCATTGACCTTGGACAGCCTGTCCCAAATCAGCTTAGCAGTTTCCAGTGCACTCAATCTGCCATACTGACCTTTGCTCAGATGGCCACATATGATATTCTTCACTTGAGAATCAAGTTGCTTGAATCTCTTCACATCAGTAGCATTCAGAGAAGGAGTGACTGAGGGAACACCATTTTCCACAACGTACCAGAGATCATTATCAATTGCATCAAGATGCATACGCATCTTGTTCTTCCAGTAGGGGTAGTCCGTCCAGTCAAAGGTAGGACACCCAGCCGAGACCTTGATCATACCTGCAGTCGACATAACTAAAACTCCAGGTGGTTAAACCAAAATCACACAGAACAAGGGAGTACCTTGCTCTTATACCAATTGAAAGTGCGTTACTTCGACTAGAGGGGGTGAATAGGCGATTTTTATGAATTCTTCACTGAGGAATTTCAGGGTGAGGAAATTCCTAAACAAAGAACTACTTGCAGCGGAATAAGTACTCAGGTATAAGCATAACAGAGCAACAGCATAGTCATCATGATGAAATGAAAGACAAACACAGAGTACAGAAAGCGTAAACATGGGATAAGTAGGATGAAGACAAAACAGACTGAAGAAATAGGATTGAGGAATTAGAGAAAGTCTTCAGTCAAAGCAGTAATGATCAGGTTCATCAACACACAAATGAGGAAATGAAAGGGTTGAGGAAATAGAACCAGTTGACTTGGTGAAGACAATGATTTGGTAGACCAGTTCCAACGTCTGGTTGGAGCGGCTGAGTATTTAAACTCGAGGACACACAGTCCCGGACACACAGTCCTCACCATATTCTCCTTGAGCTAAGATCACACAGACCTCACCCAACAGTAGTGGTAAGTCTTCACATGTGACTTCCAAACCTTCACAGACATGGTCACTCAGAAATCCACAATTCCTCTTGGATGCTTAGACCATGACGCCTAACCGTCTGGAGGATACACAGTCCTCAAAGGTAACAAGCGTCGGTTCCACATAGGAACAATCTCTTCAGTGATGCTCAATCACTTTGGGGTTTGTAGGTTTGTGTTTTCCTCACTTGATGATTTTTGCTCAAAGTCCTCGGAGGATGGGATGCTCTCAAATGACAAGTGCCAGTTTCTCTCGGAGCAGCCAACCAGCTAGTGGTTGTAGGGGCTGGCTATTTATAGCCTAGGCAGTAGCCCGACATGATAAGACATAAATGCCCTTGGCTGATATGACCGTTAGGTGGTAGGATATTTGGACAGCTGGCGTGTGTCACAACAACGGTCAGATTTGAGGTTCGAATTCCACAGGGCTATCATGTTCCTCACTGTGTAGGCAATCCGCACTAGCGAATTCCTAACTCCTTAGTCAGAACAAATTCCTCAGAGACCAGAAGATCTTCGTCTCTATCACTGAAGAAATTGACTGAACTGATATGAGATTTCCAATGGCTTCACTCGAAGGGTTGGGTAGGTGTAGGATTTTAGATGAGCATCACTTGGAAATCAGTTTCCTTAGTATTACCTCGACCCCCTTTAACAGTACGGTGTTTCCTATGACTCAAGAAAGAGAAAATGAAACTACGAAAACAAAAGTCTTCACGCTTAAGATTCCTCGCATGAATATCGAAGTCTTCAAGATCACACCAATTTCTTCACTTTTAAGGTCTTCTGGAGAAACAAAGTCTTCAGCCGAAGACATTCATTTTTAGGAGTCGACTTTCACTATAAATATCAAACTCCTCATTGACTTATAGAGCCTGTGTACACTCACAAACATATAAGTACCTTAACCTATAAGTCTTCAATACACCAAAATCACTAAGGGGCACTAGATGCACTTACACGTATGCATAGTCACTACGATGAGATTGCAAATATGACATATTGTTGATCTCATGCATAGCATATGACAAGTCAAGCAGATTGTCAAATATAATGTGGCCGAGAGAATTATCACAAGAAATCCTATGTAACATGGCATCACAACTAATAGACTCCACATGGCAATCATCAAACTCATCATAAATGTGTAAATCATCGCATGGGGAAGTCGAACTAGCATGAAGCATGACAATAGGTGGATCAACATCATGCAAGCAATCAATGTCAAGAGTGTCCACTAGTGGGACTAGAGCATCACCACCTATGTTACCTTTTTCATTCCACACAAGTGGTGTAGGTGAGGAGGCAAAGACGAAATGGTGGTCATCATCTTCATCTTGATGGAACCACGTGGGGGGGGTGCATCATATTCCACCATGGCCATCGTCTTGTCCATAGGAAGGACGAAGTCATCGCGGATCGACGCATCATTATATATGGGACCTAGCACCAAAGGAGAAGACACAATAGAAGTAGAGGTTAAGTCGTTAGAAATCATAGTGGCCTCACATGACCTATCAACGACCTCACTCTCTCTATGTGGTGGTGCCTCACTCACTCCCTCAAGGTAGGTGCACTCAATGTCACATATGGTGGAGTCACTCAAATAACTCAAGTGGTGGTGGTGGTGGCTCTCCTCACATGGGAATTGGGGCAGCTCATCATATATGGGGCTAGTGTTGAAGTCACTTCACTCTCAATATGGTGGCACAAGTCACTCAAGTCATCATACGTCGCCGTGGTCGAAGGGAAAATCCCATGCTCAACCATCTCGTCGTTGTCGCCGTGGATGAAGGCTGAAGATGGCACATCATCGCTCTCCTCCATGACCGAAGGGAAAATCCCATGCTCGGTCATCTCGTCACTGTCGCCGTGTATGGACTTGAGAACACTTGGTGAAGATGTCGAAGTGGTTGTAGTAGTCGCATCTCCGTCTTGTTGGTATTCGTCTCGCGGTCTTCTCTTGTGCTCATGAAGTTTGGTCGTAGCTTGATGTAGAGCTTTTTAGGACTTGTAGGTGTACGCATCGCGAGCATCTTCATTTTGATGGTGTTGTAGTGCTTGAGCTCGATGATGTTTCGAAGATTGGCCACTTGAGCGTTGCCGCCTTGAAGATGATGAAGGGGAAGAAGACTTGTAGTTGGCGAACATGTCTCGTACTTGATCCATTTGTTCGGCCAACTTGGTGTCGATGTAGTCCCTTTTCCTTGCTTTGTTTTGGTGAATGTCGATGGCAAGTCGCTCAATGTCGTGCATTGCTCGTTGTAGTCCGAAGGTGGACGTTTTGTTGATGTAGTTGTTTGCGATGTCGTTGTCGTGGAAGACTGGAGATGAAATGCCTTGCCTATCCATCACAAGATTCGAGCAAATGTGAGTGGAATAAAGGAAAGAACTAGACCAATGTACCTTATCCAATGTTGACATGGATCAATGGTCACTCAATAATGTAACAAGGAAATAGCACAATTGGTATCAGATCTTGTCAATTCACACACCTACACAAGTAAGGCTTATGGTGGAGCTCGGTGAGGATAGTGGCACAAAAATTTGATGCAAAATGTTAGCAAGAGTCAATAATGTTGGAAAAGATTCACAAATTTGCAAGTGAAACAAGTAGGCCAATAGCAATATCTGGCACACGGAAACGCACACACGGATAGATAAATGGGGTCGTGCAACCAAGGAATGAGCACAAAATATGGAATCCATGGAAAACGCTCATGTTGCCAACTCAAGAGAGACGCTAGCACGATTGCTCAATAGGCGGATACGACACTTGTGCACAACCTATAAGATGCAAAATGTATGAGCCTTCGTTCCAAGTATGCTATGTGTATGATGTTCCCGATGTTCTTCCCAAGGTGATCCAAGATGATCGGATATGACAATCTTATGTGCAATGTGGTATGATGCTATGGCTCTTGCTCACAAGCTTCTTTGCTATCTTTTTGCTTAAAAGCTTATTCTTTTTTTTGATATGGCCACTTATGCCATATGCACAAACCAAGATAGCAATTGTATATATGCGGGAACACTCTTGTGACACAAGGGATGATATGATGATACCCAGATGATACCAATACGGTATGGTATATATGCAATGGAAGGTACGGATCACTAATGTGCACAAGTAACGTTGTCGGTAATACTCAAATGGCTAGTCTCGATAGACAAGTGACGCAAAATGGGCTAAGGGGTTAACAATGTAATGGCAAGAATGTACAAGGATGGAATACCACGATACCAAGATGATATAGAGGTTACCGTTCTTGCTTGCGGTTAGGTTGTCAAAATGGTGAAGGTGGTCGATGATGAATCCTTGACGAAGGTGAGCGGCGGTGTTGTCGATGTCGAACCATTTCTAATTAGCCGAAACACCTTAGGAAACGGAAAAACCGCAAACTCAAAATCTCAAAGGAAAAATGTCAAATGGTGGTAGCGGAATGCGTAGGTGGTTCCGGAGTTAGCAATGCGGAAGTGGAGGTGGTGGATGACGAAAAAGCAACTGTCTCTAAGTAGACAAAACACCTTAGGAGACTCAAGTCACCACTCAAGCAACCACAAATGCTATAAGAGTCAAAAATGGGTTCGGTGGCGAAAAGCGATGGTGGTTTTGCGAATGATATGGTGGATGGCCTATGCAAACATGCCAAAATGCTAAAATTTTGATGGAGTCAAATGATGTTGGAACCTATCTAGATGGATGGGGGATGTCAATAGCTACTAAACGAGCTAAAGAACGTCAAAATCGGACTCCGGGGGTGAAAGTTATGGCCGAAACGGTTCTTGTTGGTGGGCTGGTTCTGGGTGGTGCGGGTGCCCGGGGGTCGGAGGTGCGGGCACCCAGGGTGGTCAGGGGATTTGGGCGGAGAAGATGGCCCGGGGGTCCGGGTGCCCGGGGGTAAGGGGTGCGGGCACCCGGGGTGGTCAGCGGGGTTGCACGGGGGGTCCGGGTGCCCGGGGGTCACGCATTTGGGCGGAAATTCGTTGGAAAATGGAAGAAATTGGTGGGTTTCATGGAGGGAAAGGTGGAGATGGATGGGGGAAATTCTAGATCCACTTGAAACCAAGCAAATCCATGGATCAAATCGAACAAAATCTCATCAAACCAACAAATCACAAAACCTTTGGGGCTATTTTTGGTGGGGAATTTTCGAAATTAAGACAAAATCACACAAAACAAGGCTAGAAAACGGCGGTGGAGACTCCAAATTCGTGATAAACATGGCTCATGATACCAAGATGTTGTAGAGTGGAACCCTAGATGGAGATCTGTCCCAAATTGGAGGGGAAATCCCCAAGAACACGAAGAACACGAAGAACACAAGAGAGGGGAAACACTCAAATTGACTAGATCCAATCACACATATGTTAGATCCAAGAACACACAAAAGGTCACAATGATCCAAGAACAACAAAGGAAAGATACAAGGTACTAGTTCATCCCAATCCTATAAGGAGAGAGGTCTTGATGATCCTATGATGGGGATCCTTCTCCAAGAGGAGGCCTTGATATCCACAAGTGGATCTTCTCCCTTAGGAGGTCATGATCTCCATGAGGAGGAAGATGAGCAAAGCTCTCTTTTTGTCTATCAAATACTTTGCTCCCCCCTCTAATGAGCTAGGTTGGGGGTACTTATAGTTTTTGAGACGAAATAAGAGAGGAGGGGGGATACAAGGGCAAAGCCCCAAAGAGGCACGCAGGCTCTCGGAGTGGTGCGGGCACCCGGGGTCAAACCGGCCGGGCACCCGGACCGGGCAGGGGCGTCGGTTGGAGGAGGACCGGGCACCCTGGGGTCCAATGCCCGAGCACCCAGGGTGGGGCTGGTGGCTGACATGGGGTAGGCCGGGCACCCGGGGGTGAGAGCCCGGGCACCCGGGGAGAGCTGGGCCGGCTCAGGCAGGAGGCCGGGCACCCGGGCCCAAGTGGTCGGGCACCCGGGGTGCGGCCCAGGCACTTGCTGGGCGAAGGCCGGGCACCCGGGGTGCGGCCCAGGCACTTGCTGGGCGAAGGCCGGGCACCCGGGGCCTTGGGGCGGGGCACCCGGGCCAGGCTGGGGCGACGCCCAGGCGGTGGTCGGGCACCTGGGGTGACCAGGGGACTTGGTCCCTCCCGTGGCTTCGTGTCCGGGAACTCCATCTTCACGCATGTCTCAATGCTTCCCTCCTTCTCCTTCCTCGATGAGTGCACGAGTCTCCCTCCTAGCTTCCTCGTGATCAAGTCCTTGGTACCTATGAAGGCACAACGAATCCATTTGAGGTAGAACCCGATTCATATGCGATTCCGAACGAGACTCGAAGAGGGAAGAATTGAGCTTGTTCTCGATGTCGCGTGCGCAAGCTCTTGTCAACGGTCCTCTCCGTTCTTGCGACGGTGGTGAGCCTTCCATGGTGATGGTCGAGGGATGCTCCGCACCACAGTGCTCATGAGATGCATTTCCCTCGGCTTCTGATACGTCTCCGTCGTATCTATAATTTTTGATTGTTCCATGCCAATATTATTCACTTTCATATACTTTTTGGCAACTTTTTATATTATTTTTGGGACTAAATTATTGATCCAGTGCCCAGTGCCAGTTCCTGTCTGTTGCATGTTTTATGTTTCGCAGAATATCCATATCAAACAAAGTCCAAACGGGATAAAAACGGACAGAGCTTATTTTTGGAAAATATGGAAAATTCCGGAAGAAAAATCCACGCGAGACGGTGCCCGAGGTGGTCACGAGGCAGGGGCCCACGCCCGTACCAGGAGGGCGCGCCCCTACCCTCGTGAGCCCACCGTAAGGCGGTTGACGCTCTTCTTTTGCCGCAAGAAAACGAATATTCAGAAAAAAAAATCACGGCGAAGGTTTCAGGCCAATCGGAGTTACGGATCTCCATATATAGACGAAACAGTGAAACAGAGCTAGGAGAACGCAGAAACAGAGAGATAGATCCAATCTCGGAGGGGCTCTCTCCCCTCCCAAGCCATGAGAGCCAAGGACCAGAGGGGAAACCCTTCTCCCATCTAGGGAGGAGGTCAAGGAAGAAGAAGAAGAAGAAGGGGGCCTCTCTCCCCCTTGCTTCCGGTGGCGCCGGAGCGCTGTCGGGGGCCATCATCATCACCGCGATCTTCCCCAACACCTCCGCCATCTTCACCAACATCTCCATCACCTTCCCCCATCTATATCCAGTGGTCCACTCTCCGCAACCCGCTGTACTTGAACATGGTGCTTTATGCTTCATATTATTTTCCAATGATGTGTTGCCATCCTATGATGTCTGAGTAGATTTTCGTTGTCCTATCGGTGATTGATGAATTGCTATGATTGGTTTGAATTGCATATTTTATTATTGGTGTTGTCCTATTATGCCCTCCGTGTCGCGCAAGCGTGAGGGATTCCCGCTGTAGGGTTTGCATTATGTTTATGATTTGTTTATGGTGGGTGGCGTGAGTGACAGAAGCACAGACCCGAGTAAGTAGGTTGTTTGCGTATGGGATAACGGGGACTTGATACTTTAATGCTATGGTTGGGTTTTACCTTAATGAATCTTTAGTATTTGCGGATCCTTGCTAGAGTTCCAATCATAAGTGCATATGGTCCAAGTAGAGAAAGTATGTTAGTTTATGCCTCTCCCTCAAATAGAATTGCAATAGTGATTACCGGCCTAGTAACATAGTCAGTTGCTTAGGGACAATTCCAGAACTCCTATCACTACTTTTCCACACTCGCTATATTTACTTTGTTGCTTCTTTATCTCAACAGTCCCTAGTTTATATTTACGTGTTCTTTATTTTCTTGCAAGCTTATCCTTTCACACCTACAAAGTACTTCTAGTTTCATACTTGTTCTAGGTAAAGCGAACGTCAAGCGTGCGTAGAGTCGTATCAGTTGCCGATAGGACTTGAGAGAGTATTTGTTCTACCTTTAGCTCCTCGTTGGGTTCGACACTCTTACTTATCAAAAGAGGCTACAATTATCCCCTATACTTGGAAGCGACAATGACGCAGACGGCGAGAATAGATCAATATCGCGACGCTTGATATCCATCTAGTACCTGATTCATGAAGAATTAAGATATCACCATCTAGAGTACTATGCATGCATGGTGCCCTTCGGAGCAGATCTCAGTCAGAGGACGGCTGGACTGCCGGATATAGCTAGTGGCTGCCTCGCACGACACCACACTGACTGGCCGGGAGGATAGATGGATACTCTTAGGACACGACGACAGTTATAGAAAACAAGGTATGTTTCTACTCCCTATTTGTATAGGTAGTCTACTAGCAAATATGTCCGTGCGTTGCAACGGAAGAAAAAATTACACGTTGGTCAATATCCGACATATGAATGTCCTCTATTTTAACACGATGGCTCACCATGTTGCCAATTATCTTTCTTCTCACTCTCGTTGATGATGGATGCAATATCCACGTGCTCGCAATGCATTCAACGTGGTAAAAATGGGCTTGCCACTGTACGACACACTTGTCATTGTCTCGCGCAAGGGAATGTTTTGAACTTTGAAAACAAATCTCATCGACCATGGACTACTCGCCAACCCCAAGACATATAAAGAATTTCCAAAATTAATCAAATCCTAGATATAAAATACATCTGAATAGGAAGAGTTTTTTGAATCGACAAACATTCTTTTTAAATTTAGACATTTTTTTAAATTCACAAACATTTGTTTTTTAGACGAACATTTATTGAAATGCATGAATAGTTTTTGATTTCATGATGACTCAGATTCACAAATATGTTTTGAATACACGATCATTTTATCAAGATCATGAACTTGATTTTATTTAACGACATTTCTTTCCAAATTATTTTTATAATTTGCAAATATTTTTGTAAAATCAGTAACATTTTTTGAAACCACGAAAATTTTATGATTTCCTGAACTTTTTTGAATTCACACACATTTTATAATTTCTCAAACAGCTTTTTCAAACTCGCAACTTTTTAATACTTGAAAATCTCAAATTGATTTAAAGAAGGAGAAAACAAAAACAGAAGTGAGAAAAGAGAAGACCAGAAAAAAGAAAAAAAAACAGGGCATTAAGTCCGCTGGCTGGCCCATGTAGGCCTAAAGTAGGTGGGAATAAGTCATGAGAAAAAGGTGGAGGAAAATATTGGTAGAAGTTGGGGTTCGAACCCTGGTCTACAGGGCAGAAGACAATGCATCGAGCCACCGCGCTGCTACTGCGTCACTGCTATTTGTTGGATATTAACTGTATACAAACTCTGGAAACGACGGCGACTTTGAAAAGAAAAATCGAATCGTTTTCTTCACTTACGGGTGGCATAGCGGGTAATTTCTAGCAACTTCGGGGGGCGATTTTTGTGACGTACGGGCAGAAGCAATATCTGCTTTATTAGTAGGTATAGATATAGAGGTATAGATGTGGCCTAGGAAATTTCATCATGATGGTTGATTAAAAGTTATGAATGATCATGGACATGGCCTCTGCCTTGTTGCAATTGGACACTAATAATTGATTTATCACACTATTCATGGACAGATATCGTTGGGGTTATTAATTTTTGTATTTGGTGATTTGCCGTAATTGTTATGGAGAAATAAACTAATCCATAAGGTAGGTGCTAATACAATTTGACATCTAAATGGACGACAACGTTGAGTGATCGTTGGCATTTAAATCATTCATTATTCTTGACCATTTGCCAGTTAAGGATAGTATAACCGCACCTAATCCCTGCCCTCACAGCGATTTGCATTTTCGGCCGTTCGATTTGGCGATCTAGGTGTCCGTGGCCGTCTGATCTTCTGTGTACAGACGTCTGTCGCGCATGTGGCCCAGCTGTCCTAATGGGCTGCTGCTCTGGAGGCCGAAACGAAGAAACCTGGTAAACCGGGCCTGTTCGGCCCATAAGGGGAGGGTGCTGCGCTCGTGCGCTTGTTAATATTTTTTCTCTAAAGGAGATAGAGCGACGCGGGATACATAGGAGAGGGATCGACCAAAGGCGACGAGGATACAGAGAGGGATTGAGCCAAGGCGATGCGAGGCGCGCGATTCAATCTACCGGAGTAGCAGGTGCGCGATGGGATTGGTCGGGGGCACCCACTACCACTCATATCCTCATCGGCTTCTCCCTTCCCTCAGGCCTTCCATGCCCTCATCCGCCCATCCACCCCCGGCGGCTCCAGGAGGAGCACCACAACCGCAGGCACCGGCGGCGGCATGCCATCCACACCGCGCTCGCGCTCCACCGGCGGCCCCTTCAGTCCCGAGCCCAACTTGCCGCCGTCGGCCGCGGCGGCCAGGCCGCGCCTCTCCTTCCACCTAGGCTGCTTCCACCGGTCCCGAGATCCGCCGACATCAACCCCGTCGTCCAGCACCGGGTGCCTAAGATCGGCACGCCTCCTACCGATGTGAGTTTCACTTGGAATTATTTTCTTCAGCTGTAGGATGAAAGTGAAATGCGTTTGCCGGAATACATCTCTACTTTCTTCGTGATCTGACAGTGTTGAGCGATTTTTGAGTTCAGTAAAATAGCATTTTTTTTTCAAAAAGAGATGGATAAATAGGCCGATATATACTCGCAGGCAGTACAGTTCTGGGAATACTACTGCTAATGAATGTTTAATCTCTTCTCCACAAACTTGCTTCATAGGTCTTATTTCTTTTTTCAGAATCTTCACAATTCTGTTTGGTCTGATGTATACTTGCAGGTCTATCTCGATGAAAAGGCTCTTTCAATATTACGCAGATGCTTCAACTAAGCATGTCTTTTTTTTAATCTATAGTGGATATCGTCTAATACTAATTTCCCATTAACTGGTATTTTCATATGGCTGAAAGAATCAACTGTTAAAGATTTCAGAATTTGTTCAACTACGTAGTTTTTGGTTATGTCTTTTTAGATCAGGTTTGGACTTTAACTCCCTGTTGTATGTATGTATATTAATTTCCAGTGCACAAAATTTAAGGGTTTTAACTTCTTTTTGTTGCACTTGCTAGCGATCGGACCAGTGCCATGGCAACGAGCGTGTCCCCCTACCACGACCTTCAACTTGAGTGGCAGATTCCACCATGACTTGGCAGCGCTGCTGGTGGAACCAGCGTCCCTAGGCGAGCAATCGTCCAGATGGCCGTCACGCTTCCGCCCAACAGGTACTACTCCTTTTGTCTCATCTTCTCATCAGCTAATTCAACACATGTAGTTAGTCTGCCTCTTGATTTCCTGGTTCCAAGAACCCTGCCTTCGTCCCAAATCAAGAATGATATTCTTTTGGATCTGGATCAAGATGGGTTATATTGATCCCTGTCCCTCCAATGAATATTTCTGTAAGAGAATTTTAATTAGGAAGAGTCCTTCTAGGTAGAGGAGTAGAGGCATTGTTTCCACGGGGTGGTAGTGAGGCGTTGCTGATTAGAGCACTATCAACAGTTCTTGAGCAGCATATCAAGGCAAAAGGTATTCCGTGTGCCGTGCATCTTCAAAAGAATCGTCGGATGCAGTATCCCGAAAAGTAGCATCTGATTCATCTGAATATAACATGAAAACATGGAAGATGGATTAGACATGAATATCCTATGAGCAGAGATAACACACTAATCAACATTCTGCATTAGATTACTCAGTTGAGAGATAGAACTTGACGAAAAGTAAATTAATATAGATACATAAAAATTAGGCACTCCCTGTAACTCCTATCCCAAATAGGCAGTCAGACATCTTGGCATTCGACTGTTGGAGACGGATAGCTTGAGAACTGAGATGGTTCTGTTGAAGTAACGGTGGGTCTGAGCGGTCAGACCGTTGACCGTCATGTCCATATGTGGGGTTGGCTGGTCCTGCACCTCTTTTAGCGGTAGCGGCTTGGCGACAACTAAAGATCCTTCTCAAATTTGAGCTCCATTGTTTTAAGGTTCCTGATTTTTTGCACTCTGATGATGACCATTTTGGACTGTATGATTGATCTTGATATGGTTTATAGCTTCCTGCTACTACTCTTACCATCGTCCAGTCAAGTTCACCCATGTCGAAGACTATTGACTAGAAATAGAGTAGTGTTGAAGAGAAGGTTTCATTGTACTATTTAATTGCTCATCAATTTCATTGTCTACTTTCCTCGGTTGGAAAACTTCAACCTAAACATAAACTGGTGGTCTATACGAAATAAATAACACATGAGTTCTCTTCTGAGTGATGCCTCATTTTTTATTTTTCTCAGCAGATTAGAGTAATAAGTTGATGGTCAATCTCTACTTTGTATTTGTATTTTTTTATGAGATTGATTGAAGAAAGAATGACATCTGTGCAATATGTATGGGTCACCTTCATAATAAGTGAAAAAATGGCTTCGAACTAGGAAATCTGAAATGTAGGGTTGTATAGACGTATAGTCTCATATTATTACTGTAGATTGTCTTATTTTATAATGCATTTTGTTTAGCGAACATATATTCCAAAATTTCTCATGCACTCTTTTTGCAAAGAGGGAGAAAGGAGCTGATTGCAGGGCACTAAAATATATCTTGGCTGCCAAAGCTCCATGATCACTTACAAATATATATTATCCATGTAGGCCGGGTTATCTGGGATCAATTACAACAAGGCACTTGGATATTGTTTATAAAGGTGGCATATTTTGTCAATTTATATACTTAATCTCAATGTGTTGATTTATTCATGCTATTTTGATGAGGATGGCATGAATGCCAGTTCATGGCTATGCAAGGCATCAATGCTTGATGATTGGTCATACAGTGACGTGTTACTCATTGGGGCCTTAATTTGCAACAGAAGTAGATGCAATAAGCTCTGAAAACTAAATTGTATTTGCTCATATGACACGAAGGCAATGGGAATTTCTTCGTGGGTGTTGATCATGCTTGGCTTTCCCTGAGCTCCAACTATTCATGCTACTGCATATGATATCCAATAGCTATAGATGTTGCCATCATTATGCTATTAGACATAATCTGGATTACTCCCCTTTGAAAGGGTACAATATTTTTTTTAGTTCTTGTAACTTTCTGTAATGTTGTGACAGAAATAAATTGTAAATTCTCCACTTTGATTACTACCCAATTATGGGTAAGTTTATGCAAATTTAATATTCATGTTTTGTAGCTAGGTTTATTTAAATTTCCTTTTATTATATGAGCTTATGAGTAAAATTATTCGCCAAATGCCACATATTTACAAATACCGGTCATTTTATTGTAAAATGGATGGGCGCAGCAACGCGCGCCATCAATGATCTAGTTTTTATTATAGCTGATTAGGATGAAAGAAATACTCCCATGCTACCAGATATATTAGTAAAGAAGAGACTTATAAGAGAAACATATTTGTATAAATAGTAAAAAAAGAGAAACATATTGTATTTTCTTTGTCTAGCGATTCAAAATATTTTGTGCAATACATACTTTTGTTTATATTAAGGGCCCCTAGGTCCAGCCTCGGCCCGGGCCCTCAAAAACTCAGGACCGGCCCTGCTGATTAGCTAAAGATCAGACGGCACAAAAAGTTTTTCATTTTCAGAGCGTTTTTCTGCAAAGAAAATGGGAATGTTCAACCGAAAGAACAGAAGCAGTCTGGTCATGCTGGACTGGTACATGAGTTTACAAAAGCCTGCACGAGAACACTACAACCGAGGAACTGTAGCCTAAGAGCATCTCCAACAGCCGCGCTATATAAGCGCCGCGCTGAAAAAATAGTGCTTTTAGCGCGCGCGCTACCGCTCCGGACGCTCCAGCGGACGCGCAAAAACCGCGCGCACGGCTTATCTAATTCATCGCATGGGTGGAAACGCCATCGCGCCGCTTATTTGCTGCGCCCGCTCCCACGCGCTGGACTCTCGAGCGCTCGCTCGCAACTCCACCTACCCATCCAGCTGCCGCTGCCGCCGCCCGCGCCACCCCATTCCTTCCGGCGACCGTTCCGGCGCTTCCCCGGTCTCTCCCCACTGCCGCTTGGCGCCCACAAGGTGTTCGACAAAAAGCCCGCAAAGTATGTATTGCTTCCAACTTCATATTTTTTACATGAGTTTTGGTGCATGTTGTTTTTAGTTTTTTATAGCCTAGTTTTGAACATTGTAGATGAGTTCATCATATGATTCTTCCAAAGAAGAATTTGATATGGAAGGGGAGGAGGATCTTGCAATGATCCTAGCTATGCACATCAATAAAAAACAAAGGCACGGTGGTTTCGTTATGTGTCAGAAATTGTTTTTGAGGGACAGGATCGATGCCCACAACAGATTGATGAGGCACTATTTTGTGGAGAATCCCACATACCCCGAGTC
Organism: Triticum dicoccoides; assembly: GCF_002162155.2. Taxonomy (NCBI): domain Eukaryota; kingdom Viridiplantae; phylum Streptophyta; class Magnoliopsida; order Poales; family Poaceae; genus Triticum; species Triticum dicoccoides. The sequence continues at coordinate 799,311,853 of NC_041385.1, forward strand.
GTACTTTCGTCCCCGGTTTAGGATGAGCACCGAGTTGTTCAGGCGCATTGCTGAGAAACTAGCAAGCCATGACCGTCTTTTTCAGCAGAGGAGGAATGCTGCCGAAGAGCTTGGGCATAGCACCTTTCAGAAGGTGACAGTCGCTTTGCATATGTTGGCATATGGTATAATTGTTGATCTAGTTGATGATCACTTGGCCATGGGTTAGAGCCAAGCCATCATGTGTGTCAAGTGTTTGGCCCGGAGTACTTGAGATCTCCCAATGCTGAAGACGTCGCAAGGCTATTGGAGATGAACAGAGCTCGTGGGTTCCCATGTATGCTTGGCTCAATAGATGGCATGCATTGGAGTTGGAAGAATTTTTCAAAGGCATGGCATGGCCAATTCCACGAACAAAAAGAGGGTTGCACTATAATCCTTGAAGCGGTGGTTGATCAAGAGACTTGGATTTGGCATGCTTTTTTGGAATGCCTGAATCTTTGAATGACATCAACGTTGTGAACCAGTCACCACTGATGAATAAGATTACAAATGGTGAACTGCCACCGGTGCAGTTTGTTGCTAATGGCCGTACATACAACTATGACTACTATCTTGCAGATGGCATCTACCCAAAGTGATAAACATTTGTGAAGTCGTTGAAAAAAATCAGAAGGCAGGAAATATCTTGATTTTCACAATGCTCAGGCGGCGGCTAGAAAGGATGTGGAGAGAGCTTTTGGGATTTTGCAAATCCAATTTGCTATTGTGAGGGGACCGGCTAGATTTTGGGATCAAAAAATGCTTTGATACATTATGCACGCTTGTGTGATCATGCATAACATGATCATCGAGAATGAGCGTGACCAAGCTGTAGACTACTCTCACTAAGAGCTCTTGGGACATCCCGTGCGAGTGCGGTGGAGGACTGAAAGGGTGGCCCATTTTGTTGCCTCCTATCATTGCCATTCGACGTCCAGTAACTTATAATGATCTTCAGAAGGATCTCACTGAGGAATGGTGGGCTTGGAATGGCCGCCTAAGAGCATCATGATTTGTGCATTTGATGTTGTATTGTTGAACTATTTGTTGTATTTGATGAAAGATACTATTTGTTTGAGTTGTAATAATAATAGATTGAACTATTTATATTGATTTATTTTGTTTGTGTTTGATCTTCTAGCATGTGTTTGGAGCGCATATGTTGTTTGTGCGAGAGCGCGCGCTGCATTTTATCGCGCCTGCTGGAGCTACGTGCGCACGCTGCATTTTAGCGCGGCGGCAAACCTGGCGATGGGCGCGACGCAAACCAATTTTTAGCGCGCCGCACGTTGGGCGGCTGTTGGATTTTTTTTATTTTTGTGACAAAAGAAAGCATTCTCTCCTATTTCCAATAAAAAAAATCACCATGTCTTACAACAAAGCAAAAAGAAGCTAAAGATAGAACATAGAACTCCACCCCCCTACGTAATTGTCATTGCCCTACTGAAGAGGGAAGGAAAGCCATCCCTTTCCCCTCCCACAATCCTCAAGGCAAACGACCTACGGGAGTGATCCAAGGCCCGGATTCAGAACAAGAAATCTAGCCCCGGAGCGAAGACAAGTCTATTTATTTAAACAGAGGCATACATCCGGACTAAAGTCTCTCATTTTCTTACAAGATCATAGACTGACTGAAAAGCAAAAGAAAGCAAGCTAGAATGCAGTGACAGAAGTTTTTTCATCGCAGCAACAGGTTCTTCCTGAAGTAAATTCACCCCTGGATTCTCCCAGTCCTCAGGCGCCACCCATGAGCTGCTTTGAACACTTCTTCCGCCACCTCGCTTACTTGCTTCACTCCAGCCTCCATCATCTTACTTCTTGCGGGGTTTGTCTGCAAAATATTCCAATCATTTAAATTTTTGAGAAACAGGTTAACAGGTACATAGGGATCATTCATCCTATTGTTATAAAAAATAATACTGTTTCTTAACTTCCAGATAGTCCAGCAAATTGTTGAAATGCCTATCATGACCAAACTTTTTTCATCTTTTCCAAATGTATTTACCGAGGTTTTCATAATTGCATTCAGGGTTTCTGGAATGTCTCTTAAATTGAAAGCACATTTTAAGATGTTCCACAATAATCTAGCAACTGAACAGGACAGAACAACCACAATAATCTAGCGGCTGTTGGAGATGCTCTAAGCGAGCAGAAAAATCGGCCGTACCGCTTGGGTAAGAGCATCTACAACCATGATTATCTAATTTCATTTTGAGTCTTTATTTATGCATGCGTAGGAGGAGGAGGAGGTCGCTGCCATGGCTCACTTGCTTGCTGGTCTCGCTTGTTACTGATCGATGGCCCTACTCTGATGGTTTATGACGTTGGGGAGCTTGCAAATTTATAGTCCAGCAACTCAGGTGCGACGTAGGCTTCTTGTTCGTGCAGATCAAAAAGAAGGAAGGAATGAACGGATGACGGGTTGAGAAGCGGACGAGGAGCCGTGATTGCCAACCTTGGGCCCTGCGGGTTCACATGTGCATGTATAGAGTCACTCAACCGGCTGCTTACACCCTTGCCCGTTGTCACGAGATGACTTCTCTATGCTTTTAAAAATGATCCTCCGTTCCATCAGCAATCATACATACATACTACTCTATATTACAGGTATACTTTCTTTAGCCAGCTTAGAATCATGCAGATTGCAGACCACATAGAAACAACCGACGCCTCAGCTCTTGGCGTTTTGTTGTGTGTATAAGAGCATCTCC
>NC_041385.1:799314981-799319699 GCF_002162155.2 Triticum dicoccoides
GCCGAAAATCGGCCCAGTCGCGCCCCCAGGACCTCTTTTAGCGCCGTTTTGGGCCAAATTAACAGCCGGCGATCCCGAGCCAAACCCAAGTGCCCAGGTGTCGCCTGGGGGCGCCGGCAGAAGCGAAAAGGGGCGTGGGGCCGCTCTGTCGACGAGAGGAGGCCCTTTTCCCGTCGTTTCCCTCCGCTCCCCCCCCTCCCCTTGGCTTCCCTCTCATTCTCCATTCCTCCCGCCAAACTCCGCCTCCTCCCTTCCAAGCCGGCCGCCATGCCGCCGAAGAAGTACGTGTTCCCCCGCGCCGCGACGGATACCACAGCCACCGCCGCCCAGCCGAAGCAGAGGAAGCAGAGGGCGCCGCCGTCCAAGCCCCCGGGCATGAGCAACGCCGAATAGAAGGCGGAAGTGCAGCGCCGGGAGGCCTTCACCGCCGATAGGCGCAACACGGCCAAGAAGGCCCGGGAGAGGGTGGCGCTCGCGGCGACGGCGGCGGCAGAGCAGGCGGAGCGATCGGCCGAACAAGCCTAGGAGGCTCGCGCGGGGATGATGAATCCACCCGGCGGCCACGACCCGCACGCGACCTGGAGCCAGCAAAACGTCGGATCTCCGGTCGGCTTCTCGTCGTCGCCACAACCATGGAGTTGCATGGCGTGGCTATCCCGACGGCGACGTACACGGCGGGTTCAACCCCAACGTCATCTTCCCCGATAGTTGCCCAGTCCAGCGCACGCCCTTGCCCGCGTTCCCGTCGTGCAGTATCCCCCATACACATACTCACCGCCGGACTACGCAGCCTCCCCGACGCCACCTCTCTGCCACAGCTAGCTGCTCCACTCACAAGCCTCCGGCGATGCCGACGCGACCGAGGCCGACATGGAAGACATCATCGCATCCGGCTCGGCTGCCTCCGCTGCTTCCCCCGGGTTCACTGCCCAAGACGACTCGACTGATCTCGGCGACATGGATGGCGAGCTCGACTACGGCGAGGAAGAGCCGGAGGAGCAGGAGGAGGAGGAGGAGGAGGAGGAGGAGGAGCCGGCGCCTGCTCCGATGAGGAAAGGCAAGAAGAAGAAGAAACGAGCGGCCAGGACCGGCGAGTCGCGCATCAAATGGGCGTCCAAGGAAGATGAGTGCCTCACCGGAGCATGGAAAGTCGTCGGCCTCAACCCGATCACCGGCACGAACCAGAACATCGACACATATTGAGATTGCATCAAGGCCGAGTTTGACGAGCGGAACCTCGTCGACCCCTACTTCAAAGGCGTCTACATGCAGCGTGGGTCGAAGGCGATGGCGAACCATTGGGGGCTCATCCAAACGGTGTGCAACAAATGACATGGATCGTCGAGGAGGTCGCGGCTCGCCCAGAGAGCGGCACCAGCGTCAAGGATTAGGTACAACACGCTGTTCTCTACCTATTCCTTCTGGCGTGTGTGCGCCCATGTGCGCGCCCACGCCGACTGATGTTTGTTCTTCAGCGCAGCTGCTGCGCATGTTTGCCATGTTCCACGAGGACAACAGTGACCAAGAGTTCAAGTACCTCCACGTCTTCAAGTGGATCGACAAGTGCGAGAAGTGGGCGGATGTCCGGCGCACCTAGGCCAAGGCCAAGGAGACGTACAAGCCGGATGCGCCGACCCCTGACGCAGCCGATGGGCGCCCAGACGGCAACAAAGGGGCCAAGAAGGCGAAACACACTGAGTCGGCTGCCGCACGCGTGCAAGAGTCCATCGAGCATTGCCTCACCGATGCCAAGACCAGGGTCGCCCTGCGAGAAGAGAAAACTGAGGGACGGTGGGCTGCTTTGATAACGAACAACGCCGTCAAACTCGACTTGCTCCGGACCAACGTCGCCGCGAAGAAGAGGAACACCGACCTGGCTTTCTTGATGGGCGGCGCTGATCACTAGTGCAGAACGGGCCTTTATTGCCGGTTCGTGACGGCCTTTAGTGCCGGTTCGCCAACCGACACTAAAGAGTGGGGACTAAAGGTCCCTCCCCTTTAGTACCGATTCGTCACGAACCGGTGCTAAAGAGCCACCACGTGGCACGAGCCAGGCCCGGGTGCGTGTAGGACATTAGTACCGGTTGGTAACACCGACCGGTACTAAATGTTTGTGTTTTTTTAATTTTTGCTTTAATTTTGGGTTTTCAATTTAATTTAGAGATTGTTTTACATTATAATGAGTTGTTAAATCATTAGGTGAAAGTACCGCGGATTAGTTTCGACTGGATGCATTGGATCTATAGCTACTAGCTAAGTGATCAAGTATATCCCATATCCATATTATACTTGATCACCTAATTAGGTGATCAAGTATAATATATATGGATATGGCATATATATACTTGATCACTTAGGTAGGATCCATCCAGCTGAAACTAATCTGCGGTTTCTTTCATTAAATGATATAATAACTCATCATCATCATATAAAAACTCTTGCATCATATCATCAACATGAGTATATATACTCTAGCTAGCTAGCTAAAAATCATCGTAGTCATCATTATCACTATTTAATCATCATAGTCATTACCGCTATCTAATCACCACCAACAGTAGCTTAAAGAAAAAACATTCAATTGTACCAGAAGCAAAAATATCATTGAGTTCAACATGATTGTCATGATATATATTATAAGCGTCCATATATAACACCACAAAAGCAAATCACTCTTTGAGATTAAGTTCAGAACGAAGAACACGGACATGAAAGGACAAGTACTAAGAGCATGAACTAGCTAAATCAATCCTGCTACTCTCTCTCAGGTAAAATAGCATAGAACATGTATAGCTCTCCTGATTCATCATATTGGAGCATACAGATGAACCTGTCTCCTAATCGTGGGCTACACTTCTCATTGCTGCCCCCTAGTACTTCTCTGCGATCGTTAACAATTTTTCTCCAATCTTTCACTATTAAGCATTCATCGCTTCTAGAAATCCTGAATGCACTCATGTGCAATGCATGATCTTGGCCGTAAGCTAACAATTGACATGCGACATTTAGTCTCGATCCCCTGAGGCACAACTGTCATCGGGAGTCCCTGTTGAAAAACATCGTATAGTATGTTAATTAATATACTTAACAATGAAAGTTTAGCAAAAAAATTATGTATGCAAAAGATGCACTGAGGACAAATAGTAAAAATCTTACCATCATTCCTAAATAGATGTGACCGTAGGTCAATACGATCACTATTGGTGCACGTTTTGAGTACTAACATTTCTAAGTGCAGAAAGAAAATTTGTCTTGACAGTATGAAGATCCTCAAGCCATGAAACATAATGACTTATCTCTTCGCAGTTTAGTTCAGCTCCGGGACAGTAGCAGGTCTTGTCTACCAAGCGTCGGACATGTTTGCTTGAATGGAAATAAGCTGTCAATAAAAATTAGTTGTCAATTATTTTTGAATAAGCAATATCAAAGACAAAAATATAGTTGAGAAGCTAGAACTCACATAATGGTAGAACTGGAGGCGTCTGCACATCGATCCATATGTCTGTATTACCTTCAATATCATCTTCCGGACGAATATCAAAGGTGATAACTATACCAGGCTCAAATGCATAAGCCTTGCATAGTGCTTGCCAAGTTTTGCATTCGAAATAGGTGTACGTGTTTGCATTGTATATTTTGACGTTGAAAGTATAACCATGCTCAGTTTTCAGGTAAACTCTCTTTACCTCCATAGTTTCCATATCATTGAAACCTATCTTATCAAAGACAAAAATTCTTGCATGGCAGGGGATGAGCTAGTAGAATAGTGAAAATTAAAAATTATAAGTCAGAAAAATGAAGCATATATAAGTCATGCTTAATTACGGAAACAGACTTGTCGTTGTGACTTACTGTATAGAATTCGAAGGTCTCATCCAGTTTGATGCTGAATCGCCTATCATCAACAAGGAAATTTCTGTCGCACATGCCGCGCTGGTCTTCACGGTATTCGCACATAATGAAATTTTTTCCGCCATCAGACGACATTTCCTATGTTCATATAGGCGAAACATTAAACACTTACTAATTCAATTAATTCAATTAATTCATATACCTAAATTTTCTTGCTAAAAATAAACTAGTTCTATTAATTCAACTAGTTCAACTAAGCATTTACTAAAAATAAACTAGTTATATTAATTTAACTAGTTCAAATAATCTCATATACCTAAATTTTCTTACTAAAAATAAACTAGTTTTATTAATTTAACTAGTTCAACTAAGTATTTACTAAAAATAAACTAGTTATATTAATTCAAATAATCTCATATACCTAAATTTTAATTAGTTCAAATAATCTCAATACCTAAATTTTCTTACTAAAAATAAACTAGTTCTATTAGTTCAACTAAGCATTTACTAAATATGAACTAGTTATATTAATTCAATTAGTTCAAATAATCTCATATACCTAAATTTTCTTACTAAAAATAAACTAGTTCTAATTCATCTAACATTAACATTTCTAACATTCTAAAAATAAACTACTTATATTAATTAATTCATCTAAACAATAGAAAACAGAAAATAAGTAAAAAAACATGTGTGTGTGAACATACATGTGTGTGTAGTGTGTGTGTGTATATGTGTGTATGTGTGTGTGTATGTGTGTGTGTGGTACGATCGAGCGGGCGTACGGGCGGCGGGGGCAGCGAGGGCAGCCGGGACGACGACGACGGGCGGCGGCGGGGGCGGGGACGGCGACGACGGGCGGCGGC
>NC_041385.1:799320002-799323615 GCF_002162155.2 Triticum dicoccoides
GGCGACGACGATGACGGGCGGCGGGGGCGGCAAAGGCGGTGGGGACGGCGACGACATGCGGCAGGGGTGGAGACAACGGGCGGCGGGGGCGACGACACGGCGGCTCAGCGGGGTCGGCGTCGGCGTAGATCGATGTCGCACGAGAAGTGGTCGACGATAACTGATTTTTCGTAAGTGTAGTATATATAGGAGGGGCCTTTAGTACCGGTTGGAGCCTCCAACCAGTACTAAAGGTCAATTTTGACGGGAAACGAGGGTCTTTAGTACAGGTTGGTGGTCTGCGCTGTCACCCATAGTGCGCTATTTTTAGTCCCACCTTGCTGAGCGAAGGGCAGCCGCACTGATTTATAAACCCAGCCGCGGCTGCCCTTTCGAACTCTTCTATATAGCAGGCTTCTGGGCCTACTAGGGCGCGCTGCCCTGTGAGCCTGCTGGCCCTTCTAGGCCTGAATTTGCACACCCTAGGTCTGGCAGGCCCACCGGACAGCGCCCCAACAATTTTTTATATAATTTTTTCTTTTCTACATTATTTTTTTCTTCTATTTATTTTTGTGTAATTTTATATAGTTTTTTCTTTTCGGCTTTATTTTTTTCTTCTATTTATTTCTGAGTAGTTTTTTTTGCTGTATTTAATTTCTTTGTGAATATTTTTGCTTTATATAATTTTTTTTTCTTTTCTGCATTATTTATTTTCTTCTATTTAATTTTGAGTAATTTTTTTATATAGTTTTTTCTTTTCTGCTTTATTTTTTATATATTTATTTCTGAGTAGTTTTTTTTTGCTGTATTTAGTTTCTTTGTGAATATTTTTGCTTTATATAGTTTTTTTCTTTTCTGCATTATTTGTTTTCTGCTATTTATTTTTGAGTAATTTTTTTATATAGTTTTTTCTTTTCTGCTTTTTCAGAGTTCGTTTTGTTGTGATTTACTGTTTCACGGTCATTTAGCTCTCTAAACAAATTGGTAAATGACTGAAAAACAGAAGTGCCCGTGTAACTGATGAGTTCTCGTCCGAAACCCTAATACTCCGAAAGAGATTGTCCAGTTTGTACACGAAGTTCATCCAGTTTTTGCCGTGACCCTCTCTACTCTTTCGCACATGCTATGCGGGTGAAATGATGATACCTTCAACATTTTCAGAGTTTGTTTTGTAGTGATTTTCATTTTCACGGTCATTTAGCTCTGATCTAAACAAATCGGTGACTGGAAAACAACAAATGATGTCAGAACGTGTTGGAAATTGATGACGTCGCTTCGAATGCTGCATAATGCCGGCTCAAAAAAAGTCTGGAGTTCAAATAAGTTAAAAAAAAGAAGTGTCCGTGTAACTGATGAGTTCTGGTCCGAAACCGGTGAAGACTCATATTGAGTGCACAAATTATACACATAGAGTTCAATGAAGACCAAATGCTTGTGATAGTTTGAGAAGCAACATATTTAAATTTTGCATCTGAACACAGAAAAAATACATTGATCAGTACCGCCTTTCAGCCAAAACGCGCTACTGCTACAGAGAAGTACATAAAAAAATACAATGATCATTAATGATCTTTTTGTATAGAATCTAAATTGTCAATAGGAATCTACCACCGATTTAAGAACCGACGAAGACTCCTCTTGCAGCCATAGATCCTACACATAGAGTTAAATGAAGACCAACTGCTTGTGATAGTTTGAGAAGTAACATATTTAAGGTGGTCAAAATCTTGCTAGGGGAGCGAGGTGGGACTAAAAATAGCCCTGCCACAACCTCTTTAGTACCGGTTCGTGCCACGAACCGGTACTAAAGTTGCTGGCCGGGCACCAGCATCTTTAGTACCAGTTCGTGGCACGAACCGGTACTAAAGATTCGCAACGAACCGGCACTAAAGATCTCCTCCCGCCTAGTCAATTGAACCAGCACTAATGGACACATTAGTGCCGGCTCATATGCAAACCGGTACTAATGTTTCTCAGATTTGACCCTTTTTCTACTAGTGGAGATGCTCCAGAGCGGCGACGAGAAGCTCAAGGCGTCGTACCTGGCGGAGCACGGCATCATCCTGAACCAGATACCGGCGACGCCTACGCCAACGCCACAGCCCAGCCCGAGTGACAATGCCTCCGCGACGCCCAACAGCACAGAAGCCACGTCGACCAGTCCAGAAGCCGCGCCGACGCCTCCCAGCCCGCGCACGCCGCCGACGACGTTGGAGGCCGACCCCGATGTTTCATGCATTCCTTGCGTGTCATATCTTTTTGTGCGCCGAATTTTCCATTTGATCACTGAACTGTGGCACGGTGATGATCGCCGAACTGTTGCGCCGATCGCCGGATTATAGCATTTTTTGAAGCGAAAACAGATCAAGTTTGAATACGAGACTTGGGGGGTGGCACCTGGGGGCGTGGCTGGGGCCTTGGTCGCCCCCAGGGCCTAAAAATCGCCGGATGAACGCCCAAAAATGCGCTGGCCTATGCGCTGAGGACCGAATGAGTGGATATGCTCTAAGCATCTTGTACATCAGGACCAAGACATGATGAGGAAATCAGGAGTACCCGTGAAAGGAGAAGACCATCCATCCACTGACATTGACATAATAACGGAGCATCATCGAAAGGAGAAAACAAAATTGTCGGACCATCTTTACAATCTGTCCACTACAAGTTTACAATCACACCCTTCTCTCCACATCATGATCTGCGTCAGCATAGTATGCAATCATTAGCTAAAGATCACACGGCACAGCAAAGTTTTTCATTTTCAGAGTGTTTTCCATAAAAAGAATATTTTTTTAATGCCAGTTATCCTGCATTCATTAAGAAGAAAAGAGATGCTCAGTTAATTAGGAAAAACCGAGTGAAAACCAGATTGCCCAGTTAATTATGAAGAACCGGACGAAACCATCACAACTCTTGAGCGACACACATAAAATACTCCATGCACACCACTTCGAAGAGGGCCTCAGCTAAACAGCACGCAGGCGTCAGTGTCACCCTCTAGAGGCGTCGTGCTGGACTGGATACATGAGTTTACTAAAGCCGGCAGCAGGCACACTCCGGCTGAGGAATTGCAGCATGTTTAGTAGATAAGTGACCAGCCAAATTGGCCTTGATAATCAAATTAAGAAGTAGTGGAGAACGGCCCCCCTCATGGATTTCTTTCAGAATAGGCAGCAAATGAAATGTTTCATGTGGACAAATACTCAAGATGGCCCTATTCGTCCTGCAGCACAGTCCCAAGTGAAATGGAACTAATGGCTTCGTCTTATTTAGAAGAATTGCATGCCAATGACCTTGCTCTGGTCCCTGATTTGGCACTTGATCATATAACTCCCAAGGTGTCCGAAGGTATGAATTTACAACTTTGTGCCCGGCTTAGCAATGAGGAAATTTCCGACGCACTTTTTCAGATAGGTCCGACTAGCTTGTTTCATAAGCAATTGGAGTACACTAAAGGTAGAAATTATTGAGGTAGGAAAATACTTTTGTGCATCTGGTCATATGCCTCCTCGAGTGAATAATACAATTATTGTGCTTATTCCTAAAATTCTGTTTCCAATGCAGTTGAAGGATTTCAGACCCATAAGTGTCTCTAGTGTGAGAAATAACATAGTTTACATTCATACAAACGTGG
>NC_041385.1:799324194-799329949 GCF_002162155.2 Triticum dicoccoides
TGGAGATGGGAGGCCCCGTCCAGTCGATCGTGCCCTTGCGGCTGGACGGCGGAGCTTGGCGCGGGAGGGCCTCCCTAGTGACCTCTCATGGTTGTGGCGTCAGTTGTTCCGTGCTCCATCCTCTTCGGCATCGGGCGGTGGTCGGTAATCTCTTGCGGTTTCGGGCATTCGGCTTCGGGGGCGAGACAGGTGGTATTGGGGGAGGGGGGCTGGTAGGGGGGACGGGTACGTCGTTGCGTGCGCTGTCGCCAGCACAGGGTGCCAGTCGTGGCCGCAGGCCACTCCTCATCCTCCCCCTTCCCCCGGCCGATTGGGCGCGGTCCTTCTCAAGGCAGTGGCCACCGGCGGTTCTTAGGTGGTTGGGAACGTGGATCTGGTGAAAGGCGTGACCTTGGGAGGTTCTCGGGGTGGTCCGGTGGCGTGGTGGTGGGAGTATAGTTGGTCGTGGGTAGATTGCATGACTCGGATGCGAGCGAGCAACCATGGCCGCTCGGGCGGCATGGCTGCTGGTTGTTGGCAGACCGAGGATGCGGCGGAGGGGTGAAGCACCAGGGTTCATCACTTACCTAGTCCGCACACTGGTCGACAGTGGTGGCATCCGCTGACGTCGTGTTCCTCCTTGCAAGCTTCGTCGTGGTGCTCCCACTCCTCCCGTATAGCTCTAGGTGAAAACCTGATCTTCTGATTGGATGATGGTGATGGTCTGTGGTCATGCCCTTCTTGGAGGCATCGTCTTGGAGTCCCCGGTCTGACGTTGTACGTTGCACTTCTTCCCGGTTGATCGCTCATCTTGGTGGTGGTCTCCATCGGCTACAAGTGGATCCTTTTTGCACTTCTTGTTGATACTTGGTAGTCGTTGAGGTTGTGTGTCGGTGCCCGATATTCTTTTACCTTGCCTTGGGTGTGTGTGGGGCATGCTTTTGTATCGGTTACTTGGTTGTAAGTGTTGGTTTCTTTATATATAAAACCCTTTTTCGTCAGTCTCTCTAGTGTTATACATAAAGTGATCTCAAAGTACCTTGTTAATCTATTAAGCCTCTATAATACTATACTCCCTAGTTTTAAAGAGCCCACGTTCAATTGATGTCTCCAATTAAAATTGGATCACCAATTTTCACCAGGTCAACAATTTCTAAAATCTCTCTTATTCAATTCTTTTATACTATACACTATGCTCTTGATTTTTAAGGCCTCACAATTAATTGAGGTCTTCAATTCAGAATTTGGTCGTCTGATTTTGACTGGGTCACCAATTTCTCAAGGATCTCTCCATTCAATTATTTCAATTCCCTACGTTCCCTAATTTCGAAGCTCTTTCATTCAGTTGAGCTATTCAATTTTGGATTTGATATATGATTTTGACGAGGACAATGGTTTTTCAAATCAATCATCATCAAACGGCCTATAAAAACATATCAATCCCGATCACCCTCCCATCACCTAGAAAAAAGAAGCATCACAATGTGATACTGTAGCACCAATATAGTACATGCAACCACCAACACAGAAATTTCGCCACATAAATATACATTGGTTAGTGGATAACACATGATCACAACACGGAAGAGCCATCAAATCACCACATTATAAATAAAATAAAACAAATTCCATCATCACCCCCACCCACAAAACTAAATATTCCACCAGTACCAAAATATAAGTGGTATTAGATTTTTGGAAAGTCAAATTTCTTTAGCTTTGAACATGTTCAGAGCAAAAGCTATCGACATCCACAATATTAAACAAAAAAGTATGGAAATTCATTCATCATGAATCTAATCATATCGATTTGATATTATAGATTTTGATATATTTCTCTATAAATTTGATCAAACTTAAAATGTTTGACTTTTCAAAAAAGTAATACATTTTATATTTTGAAACAGAGTGAGTATTTTTTTTCCGAAGAAACCCAACAACACCAACACCGCAGCAAAGCGCGCCCAACCTTCTAGTTAAGACCGTTGCTTATGGAGCTAATTTTGGAAGTACTTTATTCCAGGATGTTTGATTATTGATAACGCTATTATTGCTTTTGAGTGTACCCACGTTATCCAGTCTCTATAAATGCAAATGATTCTTACTGTGCTTATAAATGTTGGGACAAACCCTGGACCAGCTCGTCACTCATCTTCTCTCACTCGCTCGGCTGAAGGTGGAAAGAGCACACTGGATTTTTTCGGCGCATAGACGCCCCGCCGCACGAATGGCGCCTCGGCCGCATGAACGGCCTCATTTTACTGGGCAGATACCCCGGCTCGGTGGCACATACCACACCGCCTTAGCAACAAAACGTAGCATCTTGATCAGTACATGGGGAGGGGGGTTTATACCCAGGCTAGTACACACGCACGCACGCACGCACGCACATATCACCGGCCTGAACTCTCGGGCACTAACCCATTGCATGCATCCACCACACCCAGAGCTAACTACATGTACGCATACAGCCCACGACCCGGCTGCACGACGCCGCGCCTGCTGAGTCCACGATCCGCATGGCGTGACCAACTAACTGCATGCAACTAATTACTGGATCAAGATTATGACTAACAATAAACTGGACTTATCTATGATATAGTCAACGGGCTTGGAGAAGGCTCTTATAAGAAGGAATTTCGCCCAGGAATGTGTAAAATGGATCATGGTATGTCACCTCGGTTAAATATTCGGTCAAGTTCAATGGAAAACCATCGGACCAATTTGTCCCTTCTCGAGTTTATGGCAAGATGATCCATTGTCTCCCTTTTTATTCCTATTTATTGTTGATTCACATTTTAGTCTTGTCAATAAGACAGTCAGGGGTGATGTTTTGATCCCGGTGAAAATATGTTAGAGAGCACCGATGATCTCTCAGTTATTATTCGTGGCTGATCCACTGCTATATTTTTTTGAGCTAGTACAAATCAAGCTTTGTTAGTATGAGTTGTTTTGAATACATACACATAATCTATCGGGAAGCTCATTAACCTCACTAAGTGTTCCATCCATTTTAGTGATTGACACAAGTTATGGAAGATATAAACATATTTTGGAGGTTTCTTAAGATGTTGTTGACCCAAAGTACTTGGGTCTCCATGTTCCGGAGGGGACAATGAGCAAGGGCATATTTAAGTCGCTGCAAGCCCAACTAGGTAAAAGGCTTGTGGACTGGACTGAGAGAGATATGTGCTCACCAGCTAAAGAAGTTCTAATAAAATGTGGAGCTCAAGCTATCCCTACATTTGTCATGAGTGTGTTCAAACTCCCTAATTGGGTATACAAGGATTTAACCAAAATGATACCTCAGTATTGGTAGGGAGTGTAGAATAGCAACAATATAGCATGGCTCTCATTGTGTAAGCTTTGACTCCATAAGAATAAGGGATGATTGGGTTTCAGAGATATGCAGTTATTTAACCAGGCATTATTAGATAAACAAGCATGGTGTTTGATCGACAACCTGGATAGCATGTGTGCTAGACTGCTGCGTGCTAAGTATTATCCTAACGACATCTTTATTGATACAGTGTTCACCGGCAGCTCTTCGGCGGTATGGAAGGGCATTGAATATGTTTGGAAATTTTGGAAAAAAATGTCTTGATTTGGCGAGTTGGCTATGGTGCATCGATCAAACTTTGGAGGGATCCGTGATCCTGTGTAGTTACCCCTTCAGGTCGATCACACCAAGAGGAAATTGCAGACTAAACTGGTTGTCGAGCTTTCTTGATACTCCCTCCGTCCGAAAATACTTGTCATCAAAATGAACAAAAAAGGATGTATCTAGAACTAAAATACATCTAAATACATCCCTTTTATTCATTTTGACGATAAGTATTTCCGGACGGAGGAAGTACTAATGGTGCATGCCAGCGATAACCTTGGAGGGATCCGTGGATCCGGCGTGCTTACCCCTTCAGGCCGATCACACCAACAGGAAATTGCAGATAAAACCTTGCGTTAAACTTTCTTGATACCAATGGTGTGTGGCGGTGTGATCATAGTGAGTTATCCCCGAGTGTCGTTTTTTGTGCACCCACCGACATTGCAACCTGGGTGCACCCACGATCAAAAACTTATCAAAACATTTCAAAAAAATTCTAAATTTTGTGGATGTGATATTGACCAAATGATTTAGGTGCTTGCAAAATTTGGTGGCGAAATGACATTCAATGAGCTCTGTACAAAAAAAATTTGTAATTAAAACATGTGAACAGTAACTTGGGTGCAAAGCATCATTTGTATTTTATTTTGTATGGCGATCATTTGTTGTTTTTTGGTGACCAAACTTTGCAAGCTTCTAAACCATTTTCTCATAATCACATCCACGAAGTTTTAGAATTTTTTGATTTTTGTTTTCCGATTTTATTGTTCTCTCCGTGGGTGCACAGAAGTTGGGTGCGGCCACCACTTTACTTTTTTCCCCACTTTTTTTTTCAAGAGTACGCCTAAGCGTACCTTAACTTTATAGAAGGCAGAATAATAGTTACAAGAAAGCTACAACTCAATGCGAACAAAGAGTGTAGCACGAACACCACACCCAACATGACCAAAGACAAACACCATGCCAACCGAGCTACAACGCAAAAGAGCATATCCTAGAGAGATACACAGAACCGCGTCTCGACCGACGCCGGAAACCTCCAAGACCACCAACTGCCGCAAAAGTTTACTTGCCGACGCATCATCCACCCTGAGCGCCTAGAAGAAAGTGGTAGGTAGATGGCAGGACTCGATCCGCTCCGTGAAGCCACCGTCTTTGACACGCCGACGACGGGCGTACATAGCGCCAGGAAGATCAAACGAGGACAACGGTGAGAACCGCAGGAGAGCAACGAGGAGCCCGCGCATCTCCAAACACAATGCTCCCAACAGAGGAGCAACGTCGAGGACGCCGCCATTGTGCTGATCCAAGATCCGAATCAAGGCTTTCACCCGGAGACATCCACCAATTCCAAGAGCGCGAGGGGAAAGGCAAACACGCTCGACGATGCCTCCAAGGAGGAGAATGACATCCATGGGTGCCATCATCGTCGGCCCGGCAGAATCCGAGCAAGATTTTCATCTGCGCTTAGCCCCTCTCCACACCTCCATGGAATCAGAGGCACTGTCCAGGAAACTCACACCGCTGCCACTGCAACACTTGTCGATGCAGCTGCGAAGCCGAGGATCGACGACTGACCCCCGACAAGGGTAACCACAGCCACTTCACAAAGTCCCAACCTGCACGAGGACCCGCAGCCAACCAGCACCTCCGGCCAGGTTCCGGACGCCCGCGGCGGCTGTCGCCCACCAAGGGACAACCTTGCGTTGACCCGACCTGCCTCACCACGGAAAGAATCAGGCGACACCAGTAGAAGAGCAACGCCGCTCGCCACGCCACACAGGGGTGACCAGCTGCTCGCTGCTCGCCAAGACTCCATCTTGGCCGAGCCATCGAAGCGCCGCCACCAGACTGCTCGTGGGACTCGCCGCCGCCTCCAACGAGGGCCGCCACCACCAGGAACGCGCCACCCCGCCGCTGCCAGGCCCCGCCAGGCCCGTCGCACCACCAGGCCACCCGCCGAGCACCGACCATCCATCCTCACCTCCGGCCGTCACGGATCTAGCCAGGCACGGGCTCCCTCGCTGCGAGGAGCACCAGGCCACCGCCGGCCTGCGCACTCCGCCTCGAAACACCGCCACTAGACCTCCGCGCCGCCCCGCACCACCACCCGCTAGCGCGCAGCCGTGCGCCGCGCCGGCCAACGAGATCTGCCATCAGGCCGAAGCAGCG